>NW_020539725.1:60964195-60982836 GCF_003426905.1 Ctenocephalides felis | reverse complement strand
AAAAACTATTTGTTTAATATGAATGATGTATTCGGCGAATTTGTTCAAAATTAATCAATCTACAATCGTTTCTTACAATAAAGGACTCTAAAGCAACTCGGTATGTTTAAAAAACGCAATTGAAATAAAGTACATAAATAATTTGAGTATAAAGTATACTAGTTTTCAAACAAACTGAAGGTTTTCAGAGATTTTCTACATAGTGATTGTAGTGAAATCTTGCTTTGGAATTCGGTATACCTAGTACATATTTTTAGTTAATCGCTTGTAACTTCTAAACTATTATTTTGATTTAATTTATGTATTCGGCGATTTTGTTTAAAATTAAATATTTAATAATGTTGTCTAATATTTTGACGCTCTACACCAACTCGGTATACTTTAAAACGCATTTGAAAGTATACAACTTTGTTTCCGCCTTTATTAGAAAGAATTCGTATAGTAAAAACGGCGGAAGCAAAGTTGTACACTAGATACTCAAACTGTTGCACTAATGTAATATATGCTTATAATTCTAAAACCATTTGTTTAATATGAATGATGTATTCGGCGAATTTGTTCAAAATTAATCGATTTTCAAACGTTTCTAACAATAAACAACTCTAAAGCAACTTGGTATATTTAAAAAACGCAATTGAATAAAGTAATTATTTGAAGTATAAGATTCATTATGCCTAGAAGATATTTTCATTTTATTGCATATAACTTCTAAACCATTCGTTTAAAATGAATGATGTATTCTACAAATTTGTTTAAAATTAAATAAATAACGATGTTGTCTAACATTATATCACCTTACGGCAACTCGGTATACTTTAAAGTCTAAATTATAAACACAAAATTAATCTCAGCGCGTTCATAGTACATTTATTTCTTCAATCTTTCATAAATCTCAAACCATTCGATTAATATTGTTGAGGCGTGAGGCAAACTTGTACAAAATTAAACAATCTGGAATCTTTACTAACATTATGATATCTTCTAACAACTCGGTATACTTTAAAATCTCATTTGAAAACATACAACTTTGCTTTCGCCTTTATTGTAAAGAACTCGCTTAGTAAAACCGGCGAGAGCAAAGTTGTACGTACTAATGTATTATATATGCCTATAATTCGAAAACTATTTGTTTAATACGAATGATATATTCGGCGAATTTGTTTAAAATTAAATAATATACAAATGTTTCTAATAATAAATGACTCTACAGCAACTCGGTATACTCTAAAAACGCAATGGAAACTTAATAAATAATCTCTGCATCAGGCATACTAATTTCCAAACAAACTGAAGGTTTTCAAAGATTTTCTACATAGTGTTTGTATTGACATCTTGCTTTGGAACTTAGTATTCCTAGTACGTATTTTTACTTTATTGCTTGTAACTTCTAAACTATTCGTTAAATATGAATGATGTATTTGGTGAATTTATACAAAATTAAATAATCAACAATGTTGTCTAATATTATTTTGCTCTATAGCAACTCGGTATACTTTAAAACGCATTTAAAAACATACAACTTTGCCTGCGCCTTTATTGTAAAGAAGTCGTATAATAATATCGGCGGACGCAAAGTTGTACGTCGTAATACTTTTAAAGTGTCGTACTAATGTAATAGAAATGCCTATAACTTCTAAACCATTCGTTTAATATGAATGATGTCTTCGGCAAATTTGTTTAAAATTAAACAATTAACAATATTGTCTAACATCATAGGGCTCTAAAGCAACTCGGTGTACTTAAAAACGCATTTTAAAGCATACAACTTTGTTTCCGCCATTATTGTAAAGAAGTCGTATAATAAGATCGGCGGATGCAAAGTTGTACGTCTTAATATGAATTTATTTTCACAAATTTCAGTACTGATGGATACTTTAAGCGAGATCTGTTACCAATGTTATCAAAGGGCCACGAAGGTGAATTGTGCCAATATCTTAAAGACATCGGAGTATTGAAAAGTTCCATGAAGTAAGTAAAAAACTAATTGTTGTAAAATTTTGAATCTCAATATTTGTCTCTTATCATTTTCAGATGTGCTACAGATTCCTGTGAAGGCACCCGAATGTCCTGGACATCAGCCAGAGTCGTCGATAAATACCAATGGTCTTGTACAAAATGCAAAAAACGTAAAAGCATCCGCGAAGAATCGTTTTTTAAAGGAATGAAATTTGTATTGCCGATTGTTTTGAGAGCCATGCAAGGGTGGTGCGGGAATTATGATCCTGAAGAGCTCGCTCAAAACATGGGTAAATGATAAATGATTTATAATAATACATTATTATTTATATTATTTTTATTTATTGATATGTTTTTCATGGGTAGATGATAAAAGATTTATAATAATATAATCCAATTAATGCCGGGGGTTGGGAAGGAGTGCAAATTGTTTTCACTTCTGAACTTAAGATTAAGATTATCATAGTTCCAAAATATCAAGCAAATTGGAGCACAGTAAAAAAATTCACAGGGCACACGCTTTTTTCCTCTCCATTTACTGCAATAATTTTGTTGATCGTAGGTTGAATAGAGCACATGTGAACAGGATTTGACAAATTAATTCACTTCAAATATAAACTTAAGTAATAATGTATATTGAATTATTAGTGAGAAAATACATTATTATTAATATTATTTTTACTAATTGATATGTTTTTCATGGGTAGATGATAAAAGATTTATAATACTACATTATTATTAATATTATTTTTATTAATTGTGTTTCTGTTTTTTCCTTAGGTTTGAAACCTTATGCATTTCGGCAAGTTTATGCAGCCTGCAGGGAAGTTGCAGCAAAGCATATACAAAATGTTTTGTCGAATGAAATTTTAGGAGGTTTCAATACAGTTGTGATATTAGAAGTTTGGTCTTCGGGTTTGAAAGGTGCTGTTGTCCCTATCGCTGGCCTGATAGAGTTAAAGGTAAAAAATAAGTGAAAATTAAAATGCATAATTATGAAATACTGAAGTACAAGTTGATTTCAATTGAGTAATAATATAGTTTCTTTTGCTAAATCCAAGACTTTAAAAAAATAGAAGAAAAATAAATTTTTGTGCATATAAAATGTTCAATACAGATTAACTATTAAGAATGAATTAGCTTTTTCGTCATAAATATTATTAAGTAATTTTTGCTTATCGTTTTTTAAATAATAAAATTTTAAATAATAAAATTTCAATGTTTTACTAATAATCAAATTATTGCAAAAATGAGTACGAAAAATCATTCAAAGATATTATCATTGAAATAAAATTGCAGCCAAATGGCTTACTGTAATTTTTTGTACTAAACTTTAGGAATATTAGTTTTTTATTTTAATAATGTTGACGTTAATACATTTTTTTAATTAATTAACCATGCTCATCATAAATTAAAGAAAGGAATCAACTATTCAACAGGATTAAGAAGGTAAATTAGTTGTGCGTTTAAATGTTGTCTGATAATAGTTGTAGATTTGTACAAATTGTAAATATTTTTGCAGCCCAATCATCAAATTAAAAAAAGATTAAATAACAAAATTATTTATGTTATTAATAGCGGTGCATTATGGACACTGATCAAGGTTACAAGCTATTTTTAGCTTTAATAATAACATAAAATATAGGAAGGCAATATGTGCTCCTTCAATTTCTCGTTTGTTAATATAATAGTATATTATTATTTTACACAAATTTAGTGTTCAATCAATTTTACATCATAATTATTTTTTTCTGTTGTTTTTCCTGATTTGATTACTGAATGATGACACACATCAAGTGTCGAAACGTTTAATGGACTAAATAATTTTGTTATTTAATCTTTTTTTAATTCGACGATTGGGCTACAAAAATATTACAAATATATATATTATTAAAACACATACAGTCCTAAATTTTCACTCTCATACCACATACAGTTTTTTGACAGGAAATATTTTTTTAACTAAATTTTGATTAAGATTTTCTTGAGCTATATAAGATTATTCATAATGCTTAATAAAATACCAATACAACCCTGAATTTTTACTTTCCTACCACAAACCCCTATTTAGTAATCGTCAATTGAATAATTTTCAACCAACCCTCAGTTAATGAATGTTAAGATTTTATCGAATTTTATTTATTGAACTTTTTATTTCTTTTATTTTATTTAACTATGAAAAATGTTACTACTTATTAAGCGTTGTCTTCTAATACTTTTTTAATTTTTCTAAAAACATATATGTACACATTCCTAAATTTTCACCTTCCTACTACAATTAATTAAATCAATTTTCACCCCGATTTCAGTCAGTATTTTTTTTTCAACGAATTTTAGGACCAAGATTATTTTGAACTCGTGAAAAGCTTTAAAAACATGAAAGAAATTTTTAAATATGCTTACAATCCTAAATTTTCACCGTCCTACTACAGTTAATTGAATCATTTTTCACCCTACTTTCAATAAGTGATTTTTTCCAAGGATTTTGCATTATTATTATGGAAAAGCTCAAATTTTGCTTCAAAAATTGTTTTTTTTATCAAGTATTGTCATTGGTTTTTTAAACCAATTTTCTTAATTTCAAGTATTTTATAATTAGGGATTCCAATATGCATACATTCCTACATTTTCACCCTCTTACTACAACCATTTGAGAATCAATTTTCATCCTGCTTTCAATCAGTAATTTTTTTCAATGAATTTGTATTAATATTTTTGTGAGCTTATGGAAAAATCTTAAATTTTTCCATAAAACTTTTTTTTATTAAGTATGTGTCTTCCCCTAATTTTGTTTATATCAAACATAAATATATTTATTTTTAGAAAAACTTAATACTTCTGTCCCAAGAAGTCTATCATTTTTTTATCAATTTTCTTTATTTCAAGTTTCTTATAATGAAAGATTTAATATAAATTTATTGAAAATAAATTTTTACTCTTCTTATATAATTAATTGAAACAATTTTCATACCGATTTCAATCAGTGATTTTTTTTTCAAGGAATTTGCATTAATACTGTTGTGAGCTTACCGAAAAGTGAAAACCTTAAATTTTCCTTTAAAACATTTTAGGCAATATTATTTTGTTAACTTTTCCTAACAATTTCTCTGATTTTTTCAACCAATTTTCTTCATTTCATTTGAAAACCTTAAATTTTACTTCAAAACTTGTTTTTTTTACATCAAGTGTTGTCTGCCCCTAATACTTTTCCTATTTTTTTAAACCAATTTTCATTTGTTTTAATTTTTTTTATAATGAGGGATTTAAATATGCATACAGCCCCAAATTTTCAGAATCAATTCACTACCAATTATCTTCATTTTTTAACCAATTTGCTTTATTTCAATTGAAAAACTTAAATTTTACCTCAAAACTTGTTTTTTATTTTTTGTTCAAGAGTTATCCGCTCTTAATACTTCTAATTTTTTTAAACCATTGATTTTAATATTTTATAATTAAAATTTTAAAAACACATACAACCCTAAATTTTTTTTATCATAAAACTCAATTTTGTAATAGTCATTTCAGTAATCAAATCATTTTTAAAATATAAAATCAAATAAAAAATTTAAAATCTTAGTTTAGTTATAAAAAAAAAATTCTGACGTCATGGTAAAGGTGAAATGTTTGTTCAAAAAGAATCTATTTTTGTAATAACATTTATATTTTATATATATTTGGACTATTTTTTTTATTACACAACCCTAAATTTTCACATTCTTACCACAAACTCTAATTTTGTATTAGTTTTGTAATCATTTTTCATTTCTTTCGATTACACAACAAATTAGGGGGCGTCCATTAATCGTAATCGATTTTTTAAGGATTTTTGTAATCATTTAAATTACCTCCCTCTGCCAATCATCAGGTGTAATTTTAGTTACGAAAAAAAAGTATTTTTTTAATTTTTTTTTGAAAATGTTTGGATTAAAAAAAAATCAGGTAAAAATAAATACACGTGATATCTTAACCACTGACAAGCCCATGGACGTCTCCTTATTATAGTCTTCTTTTTTTTTTGAATGTTTCACACTTTATTTATATTATCATGTGTATTTTTAGTTACGGAAAATTTTCCGAACGAATTTTTTGAATTTAATTAATTTCAAAATTCAGGTAAAAAATAAATACACATTATATCTTACTAGGCCCCTCCCTCCCGCGATTTTTTATCAACCTCCCCCGCCTTTCTCTAAAATCCTCACGAGATTAATATACACCCCCTGTCCCGCACAATTTTCGGCTTTTTCATCAAATATATTAATTTTCCATGAATTTACGTTTTCACCTTACTATTTATTTCCCAGGACAAAAAAATCAAATACTTTTACCAGCCCTTAAGATACAACCAACAATGTTCGTATACCAAAGAAGAGCCTAACACTGAGGACAACAAATCAAAAATTATTAACAACGAGCAAAATAAATCCAACATTAAAAAACTTTTAGCAAAAGTGCAGGAGAACGAAACAAATAACAATACGTTTGCATTTAACGCGAATAAAAAAAGAAAAAATTCCGATAGCAGCAATAGTGTTGATAGTTGTAAACGATTGAACTTCCAAAACGAAAATGGACTTGTTGAGGATGGTAAAATTAAAAGTGAAGAAGTTAAAACTGAAATCAAGGAGGAGAGTAGTGTTATATTAAATCACGTACAAGACGGCGACATCAAAGTTGATTCCGATAATGCCTCTATTAAAACTGAAGTTAAAATGGAAATTGACGGTGATCAACTATCCAACGAACCACCACCAAACACGCAGATTTCTGATTCTGACACCAAACCAACTCTTGACACCAAACCACCGACTCCTAATCAGTCTCCAAAACCTTCTTCGAAACCAAGACCGTCCAGATCGAGGTCCCAAAAAGACTTGACGGGAGATTTGCAGACTTTAATCAAACAAAAAGTGTCCCAGGGTTCGTTCCTGGTTCTGGGAAACGGAGTCACGTCGACTGTTGCCAGTAATCTGATGAGATCCGATTTGAATATGAATGCTGTCAAGACTTTGGACATGATCAGGAAGGTGGAGATGAAGGATAATCCACTTGCTGATATTATAAGTAAGTAACTAGTGGTGTATGGCATCGTGCCTTAAGGCAAATTGCTCGAACTTCCCGTACCGTAATGAAATATTCGAGAAATTTTAAACTTTAATAACAAATACTGTAAGGTTAATTATTTTTGCTATCTTGTTTGTTATATCTGAGCAAATCAAATGTAAATCATAAATCATAAATCAATTTATTTCCAGAACATTACAATAGCATAGAACAAATGAAAGTATTTTTAAAAAAATTACTACGTATCTACTTTAGTTTTTGAGTATTTTTGTCGAAGGTTTTCTTGTACTTTTTTATGTAATTATACATATCTTAAAACTTTTTAAGAAAACTTATCAATTTTAGTATTTGTTTTTATTATAGATATATTGAAGTATAATATACTAAAATTACAACATTCTACAACAAACATAAATATTAAAAAAAAATAATTAAACTTTACTCCTCCGTTGCATCACATCAAAATACATACATAAACTAGTATTAACTTCCCGTAGGGTAAGTTATTGTAATGGGCCGAAAATCGGAATTGAAAATTTTTACATTTCTCGACGTTTTGAAGGTTTCTGAACGTTTTGGCATACCTCAGAAAAAATGGATGTGTGTGTGTGTGTGTGTGTGTGTGTGTGTGTATGTATGTGTGGATACAAATTTCCAGTCACGTTTTAGGGCGCACGGATCAACCGATTTGAATGGTTCAAAAAACATTCGATTCCTATTGATAGGGAAAAGAGCTGATTAGTTTTTGGCAAAGGCAGGTCCAGCCGTTTCGGAGATACGGAGCCAAGAGTGCAGAAAATAGAAATCGTATTTTTGAGAGAACGGAGTATCCGATTTGAATGATCTAAAAAACATTCAATTAGTAATGATTGGGAGAAGTGTTTATTAGTTTTTGGCAAAGGCAGGCCCAACCATTTTGAAGATACGGAGCTAAATATGTAAAAAATGGCAGTTTTTGAAAGAACTAAGCGTCCGATTTAAATGATTCAAAGAACTTTCTGCTTGTCTTAACAAAATAATCGATTTTGGAAAAAAAAATTTTTTCATTTTCTTTTTTTTTTTTTTTTTTTTTTTTTTTTTTTTTTTTAGTTTTTTGTATATCGAAAATATTTATTTTTAATTCTGACTATAGTTCTAATATACTTTACAAATAATTTTAACTCTGCAATTCAGTTTATATAATATTTATAAATATTAGACAATGTTACAATATTTATAATAATCTATTTGAAAACATTCAGTATTCCTCGAACATTTCGTTACGGTACGGGAAGTTCCAGCAATTTGCCTTAAGGCACGATGCCACCCACCCCACTAGTTTTACTCATAAAATTGTAAATAATTTAAAAATTTTCAAGAGGACTTATCAATTTTAGTATTTGCTCTTATAGTATATATAATAAAGTAAAATATACTAAAATTTGAACATTTTACAATAAACAATAGTATTTTTAAAAAAATACAACAGTATCTACTTTGGTTTATGAGTATTCTGGTCTAATTATAAGACTTTCGTGTACTTTTTTCGTATAATTATAAATATCTTTAAAATTTTCAAGAAAACCTATCAATTTTAATATTTGTTATTATTGTAGACATATTGATGTATAACATATTAAAATTACAACACTCAACACAAACACAAAATTTATAAAAAAAATCTAAAACTTTACTCCTTCATCGTACATTTCATTTCGAATTCAAGTTCAAAAAAATATCTAAGTAGCCTAATTTACACAAAATTCGAAAAAGTGCTCCCGCATAGTCACAGTCTAACCGCATTTGCAAATAATTCTGTGCGACTTTTTCAATTATACTGTGCTTAGCTTGGCGACATTTTCACATTTTTCAATAGTTTTCACAAAATTGGAAAAGTGCTCCTGTACATAAGCAGTCTAAACGCACTTGGGTAAACATTTGTACCAGAGTGGCGCTTAGACTGCGCTTACAAAAAATTACAAAAATATTTTTTGAAAAAAAAAATAGAAACAAAAATTTTTTTTAAAGCAATTATTATGTTGAAATAAGCAGAAAGTTTTTTGCATCATTTAAATCGGACGCTTATTTCTCTCAAAAACTGCTTTTTTTTAAACATTTAGCTCTGTATCTCCGAAACCGCTGGGCCTCCCTTTGCCAAAAACTAATAACCTTGTCATTACGAACTGAATGTTGAATGTTTTTTGGATCATACAAATTGGATTCAAAAACTCGATGTCTATTTTCTGCACTCTTTGCTCCGTATCTCCGTAACGACTGGACCTGCCTTTGCCAAAAACTAATCAGCACATCTCCCTATTAATAGGAATCGAATGTTTTTTAAACCATTCAAATCGGTTGATCCGTGCGTCCGAAAACGTGGACGAAAAAATGCGGACATATAAAACATACACAAACACACATTCATTTAGTTTCTGAAGTATGTCCCTTAAAAAATGTTCAGAAACCTTCAAAACGTGGAGAAATGCAAAAATTTTCATTTTCGATTTTCGGCTCATTACTATAACTACTCTACGGGAAGTTAACAAGGATTGACTATTTAAATTTTATTTACTTATACACTATTTATTATCCAGCTCTACTACTCCAAAGACCATCAGAAGTAATCAGTCTGGCTCGTGAGATTCCCCGGTCACAACTTCAGCAATTTTTATGGATGCACCTTTGGTACGACACTTATGCCAGCAACAAAAACTATACAAACAACAACAGCAGTGGTTACGATAACAACAATTTACCAGGACATAAAAACAATGTGAGTGATAACACTTTGGAAGTCTTATTGCATCAGATTGCATCCACCGACTATGGTGCTGATGCAGAAATCATTAGCGATTGTAAAAACTCGATTGAGATTATTTTGAATGAAGATTCGTAGATAGAAATTGATTGGGATGGACATTTTTGAATTTCTTTGCTCCCAAGATAAAAGATAATTCTCTTAAAGTTTTAGCTCTTAATATTAACATTTAGATAATCTGCAATTCAATTAAAAGCTTTGTTACAAATAAAAATAAATAACTGGTCACAGTTTGAGCAAAGCTCTAAGTTTTAGGGCTAGATTTCTTGTGGTCAAATTTTTATTCGGAACATCCTGTATGTATATATATACTTTAGTTGGTCCTTAATATGGACTTTTTCGAATTTCTTTGCTTCCAAGGGCTCAAATGCTTCCAAAGTGATAAAAAAAAATTCTCTAAAAGTTTTAGCTTTTAATATTAACATTTAGATAGTCCGCAATTCGATTAAAAGTTTCGTCTATTAATTATTAAATAAATTTATAAACTTGTTTATAAAGCATTTATAAACATTTGTCAAAAATATTTATAAAACACTTAACCTCTAATTAAATCCATTTAGACTGTTTAACAAAGTATTTATTCATCATGGCATCAAAATTAATTTTGCAGCAAAATATTTATTTTATTGATGATAGTAATATTTATTTTATTGATCAAAATTGCCAAGAATTTACTTATTGGCATATGTTAATAATAAATATACAAAAGTTTTGATTGGATTGTGGACTATCTAAATGTTATAATTAAGAGCTAAAACTTTTGGATGATTTTTTTTTGATTAATTTGGAAGCATTTGAGCCCTTGGGAGCGAAGAAATTCAAAAATGTATATATATATATTATATATATATATATATATATATATATATATATATATATATATTGGATAGTCTTGAATTTGATGTTGGTATATATGTTTAATTTGAGTTTAAAATTTGGGCGTAACATCAATAAAAATAGTATGAGAGTTTTTTAAAAGTTTATTTATTTAAAATCGATACGTTTCGGCTAGCATCTTAGCCATCATTCAGTGGTAATTAAATTAACTATAAAAATTGAAACTAAATAAGTCATATTATGTAAGAAATTTTATATATGCTATATGCTAATATAGCAAGATACAGATACAAAATTGTAAGTGCTTTATTATTATTATTATTATTATTATTATTATTATTGATTTTCTATGAAATTTCTTACATATAACTTATTTAGTTTCAATTTTTATAGTTAATTTAATTACCACTTAATGATGGCTAAAATGCTAGCCGAAACGTATCGATTTTAAATAAATAAACTTTTAAAAAACTCTCATACTATTTTTATTGATGTTACGCCCGAATTTTAAACTAAAACATATATATATATATATATATATATATATATATATATATAAATTGGTAAAGGTAATTACCAATAAATAAAGAAAACAAATTGAAGTTTATTTTGAATAATAAATTTGTTTGTTAATATTCGAATATATAATAAACTTCTTATTACAGAAGTATTAAGTTTTCCTATAAATATATATTTTTATATTTGATATAAACAAAATTTATACGCACAAGGTATACAAATATTTTTATATTACAAATAAATTCGATAAAACGGTTTTGTTTATTCGATAACCCTGTTTTTTAGGGCTTCCATGCATGCACAAGAAAAATTATGACCTAAATAAAAATTTATTAGAATTAAAATAGATATTTTAATGTTTGTGTTAATAAGAGTTATATTATTAAGTTTAATTATTGATTGTATTAGACTAAAATTAAATATTGACAAAGAAAATTATAATAATTTATACCAATCAGGTATAAACTTTAATGACCTATGATCTATGAAAATTTATATTATGAGTATATTGTGTATATATATATATATATATATATATATGTATATATATAAATGTGTTAAGTTCGAAATCAAATGTATAAATATAATTTTTACCATTACACTTAGAATTAAATTTAGTTTAATGTAAAATTGTAAAAATTACTTTCATTTTTATTATACTTCATTTTCTTTTGTATTAAATTTTATTTGTTGCATTTAATTTGTTTGGTAATTTGTTACAACATTTACCAATTATAAAGAGATAATTGAAATTTTTTTTTATATATATATATATATATATATATATATATAAATGTGTTAAGTTCCAAATCAAATGTATAAATATAATTTTTACCATTACACTTAGAATTAAATTTAGTTTAATGTAGAATTGTAAAAATTACTTTCATTTTTATTTTTCTACTTTTCTTTTTGTATTAAATTTTATTTATTGCATTTATTTTGTTTGGTGATTTATTACAACATTTACCAATTATAAAAATATAATTTTAGATTCATGAATTAAATTCTGATTTAAAATTGTTAAAAAGTAAACTGTTGAATACTAGAAGAATGTAGTTGAATGAAACGAGATTCAGCAAAACTTATTGGAAAAATATTATTTAATTTATTACCATTCGATTAATGTGAATGATATCTGGTAAAATTATTCAAAATCAAATGATTGATAATATTGTGTAATATTATAGGGACCTACAGCAACTCTGTATACTTTAAAATCGTAGTTGAAATGACAAAAATAATGTGAGCATGAAGTATACTAGTTTCCATACAAACTGAAGGTTTTCAAAGATTTTTTGCATAGTGTTTGTAGCGAAATCTTGCTTTGGATTTAAGTATACTTGGTGCATATTTTTACTTTATCGCTTGTAACTTCTAAACTATTGTTTTGATTTAAATTATGTATTTGATGATTTTCTTTAAAATTAAATATTTAACAATATTGTCTAACATCATTTTGTCCTACAGCAACTCGGTATACTTCAAAATGCATTTTAAAACATACAACTTTGCTTCCGCCTTTATTAGAAAGAACTCGCATAGTAAAAACGGCGGAAGCAAAGTTGTATGTCTTGATACTTATAGTTTTGTACTAATGTAGTAGAAATGCCCATAACTTTATATCCATTAGTTTAATATGAATGATGCATTTGGCGAATTTATTTAAAATTAAACATTTAACAATATTGTCTAACATCATTAAGCCATACAGCAACTCGGTATACTTTAAAATTGCATTTGAAAACATACAATTTTGCTTCCGCTTTTATTGTAAAGAATTCGTATAGTAAAAACGGCGGATGCAAAGTTCTATTTTCAAAATAGAATAAATAGTTCTATTTTCGAACTTTAGTTATGTTTATAATTAGAATAAATATTATTTGTACATTTGTTTTGGAGCAATAAGAGTAATGTTACTAATGTAAGTATTAGTTTAAACATTGTGTTGATTTTCATTTGATATTATTAGTTTGTAACGTGAGATTTTTATTTTTTAAGAAGAATGTATAATTAGTATTTAGTTTTCTGTTTGTAAAATATTATTTGTTATAATGAAATGAGATAAGATTTTGTGGAGAAAAAAATTAAATTCGTTTTGTTTCATACCAGATGAATTTGCAACTACTTATTATTATTAAAGACAAATTTTGTTATTATATTCTATATATAGTACAGCAAACTAATGTGAGTTATATTGAAGGTTTTTGTATAATTTAACGGCCAGATCGACCATGAATATTGTAAGGTGTAATTTTGGATTAAATACTGTTTTTTTATTATATATATAAATATATATAGTATCCTAGTTGTTTATTTTTCTACTTAAGAAAAGATTTATATATGTATTCGTTAATGCCAAAGACGTGCATAATAAATAAATAATATTTTAAATATATCATATGTATTTTTATTACTAGAAAAAATATCTGATTTATATTGACCGACAAATGGCTTTTTTTTTTTCAATTTTTTTCTGGAAACCGCTAGTTCTGTCTTTGCAAAAACTTAATCAATTCTTCATTTCCTATTTTTGGACGATTACTATAATTTTCTGCGGGAAGTTAAAAATTGTAATGGCATTTTTATACTTTTTTAAATGCAGTTTAAAATAAGAGTATTTGTTAAAGATCGGTCGTTTTGCTTATTAATTTTAGTAAAAATTATAAAATATATATACTAATTCATTTTCATTTCTTATTTTTGGACGATTACTTTAATTTCCTGCGGGAAGTTAAAAATTGTAATGGCATTTTTATACTTTTTTAAATGCAGTTTAAAATAAGAGTATTTGTTAAAGATCGGGTCGTTTTGCTTATTAATTTAGTAAATATTATAAAATATATATATACTAATTTACTTAGGTGTTAAAAACGTTTTGAATACTGATTCTTAGAAAATGTTTTAATAACCAGATATATATTTATATACTTTTATAATTCGATCTTGAAATCTTGTAGAGTTTCAATCGATTTCTAATTCTAATTGTAAGGAAAAACGTGTTAATTATCGTGTTATCTTTCAAGAACACAATTATTATTATTGCACTCGGATGCTCACAAACAAATTGCAAAATTGTTGCAAAAATTTATAGAAATTTAACAAAAACAACAAGGAAGAGGTAACAATTGTAAAGGATATCAATATAAATAAAATACTGTTGGTATTGAGAAGCAAAACTTTCTATACATTTTAAAAAAAATATAATTTATTTTAATAATTTAAAAAGTTAATTACATTTTTAGCAACTTTTAAATTTGTGACTGATAAAAATTTGTATAATTATTTATACCTTTTTCGTTGGCCTGTAATATTTTACAATGTTTGTTAAGATCATCATACACAAATATTTTTTTCAATTTCGAAAAGTCAATAAAATATATGTTTATGAGCAATTTAAATCAAAATTACAATTATTACAAACGCCGAAGTTAAAAAATTAAATCAGCATTTTCACATCGACTATATTTAATAGATAAATAATTAATATAATAGATAAAAAATTTGTTTCAATTTTAATTTCTAACAAAAATTTAACGATTTTGTGAAGCATATAAATATTATTATGTATAATATCAAATATTATTTTCTTTAATTAATTACTATTTATTTTATAAATAAAGTTATATAATAATAAAAATATATATAATATATTTGAAATATTGATCTATGTTATATAAAATTTAATGTTATTATTTCAAAACAAGTAAAATGCTTTTTGAATTATTCAAATCAGACGCTCCGTTCTCTTAAAAACCGTTACCGTTTTTGGCACTTTTTGCCCCATATCTTCGGAACGGCTAGACCTTCCTTTGCCAAAAACTAATCAGTACGTCTCCTTATCAATACGAATCGAATGTTTTTTGAAATATTCAAATCGGTTGATCGGTGTTTCCGAAATCGTCGACGAAAATTTGTATCCGCACACACACACATGAATCCATTTTTTTCTAAGGTATGCCAAAATGTTCAGAAGGTTTTGAAACGTAAAGATATATAAAAATTTTCATTTTCGATTTTTTTGCGATTACTATAACTTACCATACGGGAAATTAACTAATTTGTTTTAAAACTATTTCATTGAAATGTATTAATAAAAACAAAATTGACTTCCTACATAAATATAGGAATAATTTTTGTATAACTTTTTGTAAACAATTTTTAATTCAAGCATTCAGAAATGAGAATATTTTTGTTTTATACCGATTTTTTATTTTTCTTAATAAAGTTAAAATCTGTCTCCAAATAATAAAATCATTTTAAATGAGTTTTAGGTCGAAAAATAGTAGAAAAAAAATTAGACTAGAGGAGAAATTGATTTTATTTATATGAATCCTAGTTCTAGTATGTTTTTTAGTATAAAATTTTATAAATATTAATCGAATTGTAGTAATTATTTATGAAATCTACAGATGATGCTGTTTAATTGCAATATTACAGTAAAAATTGAATGCTTATTTGATTTTAATTAAAAATCTATGTACCTACCTATGGAAGAGAAACAATACATTACAGAAAACAAATTATTTTAATTAAATTAATTACAAAGTTACTTAAGTACAAAAACTAAAGCGATATTAAGCCTAGCACTACTATTACGTAATGCAATTTATAAATTATAAAAATGCTTTTAGTAAATGTGACAAATAAGACGAAAGTTTACCACGGACCACCGTTCGAGAACAACTGACGACAAAACCAAACCATTATTTATTTTACTGAAATTAACTTTTTATAAATAAAATTAAACTTTGTATGACTTTTTATAATCGATATCAATTTAAGCATCCAGAATTGAGCACATAAAATTTAAACGTTGTTTTCATCGCAAAAGTTTATCACGGACCACCGTTCGAGAACAACTGACCACAAACTTCTCAAACCCCAAAGAAATACAAATACAAATATGTATGTATATATGTATATATACATGTATATATACAGAGTTTTGCCGACGTAAGCCATAGGAATAAATACATACAAATTATTTACTTCACGTTTAGTACGCGTACGACTTTTGAACCGGCGACATCTTATTAGTGGAAAAGTTATAGAATAAACAATATTCTATTCATTTGTTTTTATTAACAATTATTTAATCCAGTTTTGTGCTAAATACCCAACTAAAATGTCGACGCCGTCGGATAACCAATTGCCGAACTACAAAAAGGACTTAAAGGTTAGAATTGAGGAAAAGATTGAGATTTATTTGTTTATGTAAAAGTTGCAAGTAAATATTTACTATATTATACTTGTTTTACACTACACAGTAAATAAAATTTCAAGTATAATAATAGTAATAATCAAAAACTGATATTTGAGGTTAATACCTATATATAAATGGTAATATAGTAAATATTTACTATTACTAGCTATAACAAATTATTCACTTATGTAAATATGTTTTTACTTGATAATTATAGTTATAATTTGTTTGTCTTGATAAACTTGTTTTTGTGCGTTTTCTTTTCATAAAATATCAAGAAAGTAAAAAATACTAATTAGTATTACCAAAATTACAATTTAGTATTACTAAAAAATACTAAAATATTAGTCAAAAAGTAAATCATTCATTTAAATTTATATATAATTAATATATAATATATAATTTATATTTTTATAATTTATATATACAAATTTCGTTTTAAATTTATATTATATTTCTGTTTATATATTGTATTAGTGAATATTTTAAATACTACCAGCAATAAACTTTTACTATTAAAAGCTTTAAAATTAAAAAAAAAACACAAAAAAATAAATTAGTTTATATTGCTGGTAGTATTTAAAATATTCACTAATATAATATATAAACAGAAATATAATATAAATTTAAACGAAATTTATATATATATATATATATATATATATATAATAAATTATAAAAATATAAATTATATATTATATATCAATTATATATAAATTTAAATGAATGATTTATTTTTTGACTAATATTTTTTGGTCGAGGATGAAATGAAATGAATTAATAATAAAAATAAATTGAACAAATTTATTTTCATTATTACAAGAAGTACATTTTTATCTAAACTGTTAACAAATAATATATAAATTTATAAAGAATATAAAAATCTAATAAAATAAGTAAATCACTTTTTAATGATATTCTGAAAATTTACTTTTTATTATTAAATCAAATTCAAGTTCTTTTTTAATTTCTGAATTGCAAAAACGTAAATATTTACCGGTAATAATATTTTAGACATTAAATAATAATGATTAAAATACTAAATTTAATAATGAGCAAGTAAATAAGAATTTTTGAATTTCAAAATACCAAATAAAACAATTAATTAAAAATTAAACAAAAATCTTAAAATTAATATACTGATCATAAATATCTGTGATTTGTAAATATGTTAATAAATTTTTATGTTTGTGAAATTCTTGATAAAAATTTTTAAATATTATTATCATGTCTGGATATCTATTAATCATTATCAAAAACTTTAATATTGATGTTCAGAAATATTTTGAAAAATCATATTTAAATATTAAAATAAATTTACATTATGAAATCAATTTTTACAAACGAAATTAAATATTTTTCTGTTTAAATTATTTTATGTTTCCTTTTACTGCTTGAAGTTCCTCAAACATATTTGTATATTTTATTAAACCATAATAATTATTAATATTGTTTATAAACACGATTTTTTAAACAAGTTATGCATGAATATATATATAATAGTATATATATATATATATATTTATATATATATATATATATATATAAATATATTATTTGAAAAAAAATTAACAGCCCATCCGTCGCAAAAAATTTTAAAAAAACATTTTCTTTACTGTTATACGTTTCGACACTTGATGCATGTCATCATTCAGGTAAAAACATGAAACTTTATTAGTATGTTTGTTTTTAAAACAAACGAAAATTTTACACCATGATTCAATTGTTTGTATTTTTAAATAATTTATGTGTAATTATTTTTTCAAGTTAACAAAATTACAGTAACATACAACAATAAACTAATGTTGTATAAAATCCTAAAATAAAGAAAACCATTTCCGGGAGTCTTTATTTTGCCAAACGTTTCGAAAAATGATTTATGTCATCATCAGTGAATATACAATTTAAGAATATAAATAAAAATGAATATAAAATTTTTTAAAATACAAAAACAGATAAAATAGTTAAATATGGTTTTCTTTTCTATTTTTTCAACTTTTTCTATATTTAAGATATAAGACACTTATTTAAACGAATTGATTTTTATTTTTATCAACAATACTGATCGATTATCTAATTAACGATATTTGAAAATGATATTATTTAATTAAAAAATAGCTAGTCATCGTCCAAACAAAATATGTGGAATGATAAAAAAACAAACACATTGTCTAAAGTCAAAGCAAGGTTAATGCGATGCAATATTTATCATCTACAATATATATAATATATACGCATTTGTTATAAATATACAAACAT
>NW_020539725.1:60941496-60964095 GCF_003426905.1 Ctenocephalides felis | reverse complement strand
TTTTTTACATTTTTTGATGATATTATTGAAACAGGTCACCGTTTGGTGAACGATTTTCAACTGAATGATTCTATGAATGAGTCGAGGTCATAAATGGGTCTTCTCGTCGGGGACCCTAATGTAATTATTTTTTTATTGCTAATTTTGATTAGAAACATAATATTAATATGTTTCCGAATATATATTTATTTATATATATTATATATATATATATATATATATATAATATATTAGGGTGGTCCTTAAAATGGTCATTTTTTAATTTCCTTGCTCCCAGGGGCTCAAATGGTTCCAAATTGATAAAAAACAATTTTCTGAAATTTTAGCTTTTAATATTAACGTTTAGGTAGAGCGCAATTTAATCAAGTTTGTATGGAAAGAGCATAGAAAAAATTTTGAAATTTAAAAAAATGTTTTAGTTATAACTTAGGACCAATGAATGAGTTTCATTCATTCATTTGTTCGCTAAATTACATCTAAAAAACATTTTTAAATTTTTGAAAATTTTCCATGCTATTTCCATACAAAACTTTGATTGAATTGCGCTCTATCTAAACGTTAATATTAAGAGCTAAAACTTTCAGAGAATTGTTTTTTATCTATTGGAACTATTTGAGCCCCTGGGAGCAAGGAAATTCGAAAATAACCATTTTAAGGACCACCCTAATATATATATATATATAGCGAGAGGTTTTTTTTCAGATGGTAAAATAATATGACAAAATTGTTCTTGGGCATCCATCTAGTAATTGAAAACAGTTTTATTGAAAGAAAATGTTTTAATTCAGAAAACATACGTTTTGGGTCTTGATTTGACCCATCTTCAGTGCTACAAATAAATATTTCAGGGTTACAATTTAAAACAATATTAAAATACATAATTACAGACAAATATAAATAAAAATATGTAAAAAAGCATAAATCTAACACAATTTAATAAATTTGTTTTATAACTAATATATATTGTGAAAGTATATATGAAAAACAAACATAGAATAAACAAATGTAAAGAAACTCCCCAAACAAATTTGAAAAAAACACACAAAAACACATGTGAAATTGCACGAGAAAATTATGAAACAACAAATTGATAAAACGTCGAGTTATGATAAATTTTAAATAATTGTAAAATTAAAATAAACATAAAAATAAGTAATACATTTTATTTTAAAAAAGCTTATTCCAAAACGAACATGTTGTCAGCTTGGAGTTTGTGTAACATGTAAAATGTGTGCGTACGTCTTTGAGGAAAATTGTGGAAACTGTAAGAGATTTTTAGTGGCTTCATATTACGAAGATTTCCTCGGTGGTTATATATATATATATACTGGGTGTCCCAGAACTTAACGTCAAACCAAGACGGAGTAATAATGTTGTACATAACTGTTTTAGAAAAATTATCTCATGTAGTTTGAAAATTATGAACTTTAAATGCAACCTAGACGATTCTTTGGATACTGCGATTTCAAAAATTAAGACTATTTGTTGAACTATAAATTTAATTTTTTAAATTTAAAAAAATGTACTAATTTGTGTTGGCAAGTTTCATCAAAAGTTTATACATTTATACAAGATTTTAAAATGGTAAATTACCTCATAGTTTCATTAATAAAAAATTGAGTGAAACCAGAAAAATCTCAAATTAACCATTTTAAACTTCCAGAATCGACATAGTAGACGGATCTAGTACTAAAATATATAAAACAAGATTAACAATTATACAAACAAAATGAAAATGAAATTCAGGAAAATTAATTTATAACTTTAGTCTTCAAAAATGTATATTTGCTCGTCAGTATAGTTTTTTGTCTTATTTTGGAAAGTTACATTATTTGATTTGTTAGTACATTGAATTATCTCGGCAAATACTTTAATTTGTTAAAACAATATTGACAAATTCAAATTTAAAATTCATCAAACTTTTTATCACACACCAAATTTTTTTGTTCATTTATATTATATAACAATCAGAGTTATTTACATACCCTATGAGTTATATGGCTAAATTACACATAATAATAATTTAAAAAAATCACAAAAAAATGAAAAAATAATAATAAATAAATAAATAAATGAAAATAGATTAAAAATAAAGAAAAAAATAAAGAAAATAAGATAAATAAATTGTAGTAATGCTCCAATAAGCAATTGTCTATGGAAAACATTTTTTACATTAAGTCTATAGGCTCACACACCAAATTAAATATACAATTTTCAATTTAAAAAAATAATTAAATTTCTGACAGCAATTTTTATTAGTCCAAAACTATTCATTCCGACTGTTTTTTATACTCAATTCCTTCTAGCTCTCCGCCTAAGCGTGTATAAATTTTGTATTAGTTTTGTTTCCGCGTGTGTGAAATTGTACATATATATATATATATATATATATATATATATGTGATGGGAGAGAGACAAATATTAAATCCATATTTATATTTTGAGGTCAAGTCGACTCTTTTTTTCTGATTGCTCCGCTTCCATTTTTTACGATCGTCCTTTGTGCGTTTTATTGCCTCTCTCATGGATGGACAGGATAACATTTATACACATTTATATAATATATATAAACAGATATACACACACATATATATATATATATATATTTATATATATATATATGTATATATATATATATATATATATATAATTGTGGCAGATGTTGGAGGTCCATCGTCACCTTGACGAATTATCGAGTTAAGCATTTAATTATATATTTCATGACAGCATGTTTTATAACAATTTTTATTTAATTATAGGTTTGTGCGTTAAATTTTCTGTTTCTTATTAAATCATCATTTTGAATTGATGGGCACAAAAAATATTAAACGAATTAATTTTTATTACTAATTTAATATAATTTTAGTACAAATGTATTATAATATATTTCATATATTTGAAATTTTTATTGTTTTGAGTTATATATCAAATTTAATATTTAGAAATATTTTTTTTTAAATTTCTGATTTAAAATTTCGATGATGAATTGAGATTTTTGATAATTCCTTATCAATCAAGTTAGATAAAGATGCACACATTTAGCCAATCAAATTTAAAATCGGTTCAGAAGTTTAGACAACCTATTTCGGATAAACATCGTGACACGCGCATATATACATATAAATATATATATTTATATATATATATATACATATAATTTTGTATTTCTTATAAATTTCCATCTCATATGATAAAGGCGTGGAAATAAAAAAAAAATCATCGAAAGGTAAAATTGCAAGTTACGCGTTTCGAAACAAAGTTTGAACAAAACTTCGCACACGATGAAGTGAGTTGCGATCTCTTCACTTCCTATTTTTATTTCCTACTCGGAAATATGGAAATTTCTTAAATTACGTATCTGTTTTCCTCGAGGCCGTATAGAAAAAAAATATTATACGCATACGGTGGGATAAAAAAAATCGGGGGTGAAACTGAATTTGACCTATTGAGAAGTTGATTTTAAATTACAGAAGGTTTTGTACAAATTCTGTAGCATATACAATAAACAATCAACAATTTTTTAATTTCGGTGCCAAACGATGCAGAATGACTCCAAACGTAAAATTAGGATTTATTAGGAAAAACACAAACTTTTCTTGTATGAAGTTAGAAACCTTGAAAATTCATTTTAGCCTGTAGACTGTTTCAAGTGACTTTTTCCATGTATTTAGATGATGATGTATTTAGATGAATTTAGATGTATTAGATATATAATTCACAATTTTATAATTAAATAAACAAAACAACCAAATATAAAATACAAATGAAGGAGTGTTAAACTAATATAATTTTGAGTCTTGATTTTATGAAACTTCATATTACGTCTTCGTTGAGAGCATCTTCAAAAGTTGAGGTCCTGTATATCCATTGATTTGCGAAGTTATTAAAAAGTTTAGAAGCTTTTCTAGAAAAAAGAGCAGTATCAGAGACGAAGAAAAATATTTCACAGCTAAGTAATACTCAGTTATAGCCAAAAATTGCTGTATTTGTAAAATATCACATATAATTAGTAAAATAATAAATATTTATAATATGAAAGGGATGGTACCACTGTATTTCTTGAAGTCATAATTAATATATTCAGAAATGTCATAAAAACTGTTGGCTTTTAGTAAATTAATCAAAACATTGTGGAATTTATGATTGCTTAGTTGACGTATTTGTAAAGGTAATAAATTGAACAGTTGAATACCAAAACCATAAATTGAATTAAAAGTAGTATTAAGCTTAAAAGTCGATCCTTTGATAGTTCTATTTCTTGTGACATAGTGGGAATCAGACATGGAAGATAAATTAAAGTACTGGGGATTATTTTTTATAAAGAGAAGTGTAATAAGTAGGAATATGTTAGGAACGGTAAGAATGTTATACAACTTGTCATCGAGTTAAGAGAGAACATGATTCTTAGCGCTCTTTTCTGAAGTTTGAAAACATGTTTTAAGGATGCTGAAAAACCCCAAAATTGAATGCCGTAGACCAAATGTGAGTACAAGTTGGAGTAATAGATAGGAAGAAGACAATTTAAACTAATTTTAGATTTAAGCACTCTTAAGATGAAACAAGTTCTGAAAAGTTTAGGTATTAATGACGAATAAATATGATCATCCCAATTTAAATTTTTTTGAATTTTTTTTTAATGCTATTTATAGTGCAGTGCTGGCCAATTATTCCACCCTCTCTCTCGACCTTATTGTTGTCGGCGTTTTCAATCTGTAACCGGAATCTAAATTACTCGTGTATTCATCCAAACCATACTATATATACGAGTACATCCCCCATCGTGTGCAATATTTGTTTAATAAACGTATCGGCTCGCTCCGCCGTCACTAAAGTTAAATTGCAACACTTTGTCAGTGTGTGTATGGTATATATATATATATATATATATATATATATATATATATATATGGGTGAATAATTTCAATCCTGTGAGCTGCTGATGGTGGTTGGTAGCTTGTTTAACGGTGGATGGCGCCAGATCAAATCACTAATTAACAATACTTAATTGCCACTCAATTATGTACACGTGTATGTAGTGTAGGGGAACGTTCACCTGTTGAAAGGGTAACAGTGTGTATGGATATGCAAATGTATGTATTAGCTACCACAAATTCCATTGTATATTAATTTCTTCACAAGTGACATAATTTTAATCTAGTCTTTCTAAAAGATAACCCTGTGGTCGTCCATTTACTTTTTGACTGGTATGATGATTAGATGTGATATACTTTCTTATTTTCATTTGAAATAGAACTCTAGATTTACGACTTTAAGTGAAAATTGATATTATTGCTGCCTAGGAAATACAATACCGGTATACCGAATTACCGGTAGACCGCGCGGTATTTTTACCGGTATTTACCCCAAAAATACCGGTATTTTCGGTATTTTTACATAAGCGCTATTTGATGCATAATACCCTAAAGTTTAAATTTCTCGGAACAAATTTATCTTTTAATACAATCGCATAAACAGCTATATCTTCAAGTGATTCTATAGGATAAACAAATGTCAAATATTATCTCAACACGTCATTAAACTGAATATTTATTGCTTTCCAAAGGGCTTCATATCGTGTTACAATAAACAGAATTGGACTGATAGATAATTATGTTTGTTTCATCTTATGTAAAAATGTAACAGTGACAAAGTATTTCATATCATACAGATTACCTCTGCGTAATCTTTATTTCTTTCTAACTTTATACATAATAATTATGATAATTTCTAAATATTTTTGCTTTTTATTACAATTATAAAATATTATTTTTCGAAAACGTTTCGAAGTTTGAAAATACTATAGAAGCATCACATTGTTTTAAATAACAATACTCAACAATTATAGTAACTTATTATTTATCTCGACAAAGTATCCGATCTTAAATTAGTGTAGAAATTTTTTTTTAAATATTGGAGATTATGCTAATTTAACACATAGGATACAGACAATACAGTTTATCATAATAATGTAATATGATCTTTTATGAGTTTTTGGTCTTTCTCACTCATAAGTTTGTTTTTGGTGAAAAGTACTCGATATACTCGATAGTGATAATGAATTAATTAAATTGGATTTAATTTTGGTAAATTATTATTTAAAAAAATAAACTTATTGTTTAGTCGAATATAGTTGTAGTAGTATATACATTTTTTTATATTTGTACTAGTAACTTTCAATTTTGTTTACGTTTTGTTTAAGATAATAAAAATACCGGTTATTCCGGTTTTAAAATGAAAAATTACCTAAATACGGGAATTGAAATATTTCATCGGTATTGCATTTCCTATTGCTGCTTAATATCAAACTGACCAATTTGACTTCAATTGGGACTAGAAATAAAATATAAAAATATTGGGACTAAAAAAACATTTTTATTCATAATTATATATCTTTCACAATCTGATCGAATAGTATAATAGTAATCCACCTCATGTCTGATTATAAAAATTGTAATTTAGATCTCGAATTAAAAATTAAAAGATTAGTGTATGAACTACTAAAAATATTACTACAATTTGCAAATTAGTCTATTAAAAAATTCATGTTTTCTTTAAATTGAAATTTATTCTTGCAATATTTCGAAGATTTTGGACGTGATTTATTTATGATTTTGTATTGCTGATATTAAGTTTGCGATATATTTTTGTTACATATGTATATATATATATATATATATACATATATATATATATATCTTATATCTGTCTTATATAATATGGCCCCAATTCTCAATTCGTGGGTTGTGGATGGGTTGTTGGATAAATTCGCATTCCCGTGGTTATCGATTCATAAAGTTCGGTCACGTTTCTTCACTTGAACTGCCTGCTGGCAAAAATCTTAAAATGCCCCACAAGTCACACCTCATTTCATATATACATTTATAAATATATATATATATATATATATATATATTGTGTAGGAGTAGGAGGTCTGCTCTAAGGCAGGTGAGAGTATTATACTTCATTTAAATAAATTACTTCATTTAAATAAATTACTTCACGTTTTGCTTATCAGGCTTAAATGCTCATGTACGAATGCTTTATACATCCCCTGTTTTTTTCTTACACAAATTGTCTATTGACATTATTTGATTTTTTGAAATTTATTCTTATTTTACCCTCTAATGATCTGTTTGCAAAAGAGACACTTTTCACATAATAAAATTTTCACATAAATTTTCAAATAAATTTTCAAAAATATTAAATCAGAACAAAAGTTTTCGATCAAATTCATGTTTTCAACAAAAACAACAATTTTATCTATTTTTTCATTATCTCTTTTATTTACAATTATTTATTTTATTTTATTTCATCTAAAATGTTGTGTTTTTTTTATATTATAATAATGTCTGCTTTTTAGGCTAAAAATTTAGTAAAAAAAAGTCTAAAAAGTCTAAAAATTTGAAATATTCCAAAAATGCCAATTTGACATTACATACATTTTGAAGAACTTTAAATGTAGAAATCCTGTTGATTTTTTTTTAAATATTAATATAAAAGAAAATGGATTTTTAAAATTATTTTTAGAATGTTATCTCTTTCTTATAATCAACAATCTCTGCCTTTTGTTCTATTCAGTAATTATTTTTTTTGCATAAATTTATTGCCGATCAAAATTATACAAAATTTTTTAAGATAATATGCTGGTCTATTATATCAATATCAATATGATAATATATAAATATGCTAAGTAAGTCTAAATATTTATTATTCTCTAAAAATGACAATTTGATAATACATTTTGAAGAACTATAAATGTTCAAAACTTGTTTCTTTCTTTAGTTTTTTTTATTTTTAAATTAACAAATTATTACTTTTTTATATTTTTGATAATATGAATTTTTTTAATTTTTCAGGATGAATAACAAGTAATAAAAAATAAAAAATATCACAATTAAAAAGCCTAGGCATTGGTAAACCTTTTAGATTTATTAATTACAAAAATTAATAGTTATAAAATTATTTATAAATTATTAGGTAGTTAAAAATTCAAATATAATAATTAAAAAGTATTTATTTTCTGCAAGAACTAATTTAGATTAGATTAGATCTGTAAGCGGCTAGTTTTATAAATCATTACAATTTAATTGATTTTTATTATATGATTAAGATTTCAAAACTTCTTACAAAATAACCAGGTCTAAATTTCAAACCAGGGTTGTGAATAATATTCACATAATAATAATATGAAAAAAATTAAAATGAAACTTTTCTTCATATTTATATTTATATTTTTATTTTGGATACAGGATTAAATTTAGTAATTGCATAAAATAAATGATCTTAATTGAATAGAAATAATTCAATTCAATAAATAATATTGATTAGAGTAAAATACAACTATAAAACAATATTAAGCCTAACATTAGTATTATATAATGCAATAACTTAAAGAAAAAATGTTACAATTATAAAAGTATAAATTAAGTATTAATTGTAGGTTAGAAAATTTAGTGAAAAGTGAAAATTCATTATTAATTTCAAAAATTGAAAATGAATTCTACATATTTTTATATGCTATTCCTAATATAAATCACATCGAAGTGTTGAAAAAAATATTAATTCTTCTTACATAATTTGCTGTCATTTTATTGTGAAATATTACATTATTCAAAAAGTAAATTATTTCATTTATATATTTATATATTTTGTATGATTCTGAATTTGATATTGACAAATGTATTAACAAAGTCTAGTAATCAAGCATAACATCAATAAAAAACATGAATTTCTTTCAAAAATTCATTTTAAATCCACACGTTTAGTATGGACGACTAGTACTATTTTTACCAAAACAAAAACCCTTTTTATTATCGAACGACTTAAAAATCTCATCTATCAAATTAATTGTCTAGATTGTAATTTAATTTACATAGGAGAAACAAGCCAGAACCTAATGAAACGTTTACAACAACATAAAAACAATTCAAAAAATCCAAGACAGTTTAAAACTATGATTGCGGATCATATTTATACTTTAAAACACAATATGGACTTTTCTAAGCCGACTGTACTACAATTCGAACAAAAATTTATTCAAATGAAGGATTATAGAAGGATCTTTTTTAACTATTTACAGCAATAAAACAATAAATAAACGGAATTTAAGTTTTTAATTTTATTTTTAGTTTCCACTGAATGGAGGCTAAGATTAGAGCCGAAACTTATGGATTTAAAATAAATTTTTGAAAGAAATTCATGTTTTTTATTGATGTTATGCCCGATTACTAGACTTTGTAAATATATATATATAAAGAGAGAGAAATATTTTTTATTACTCCAAATTCTTTATTCATTCACTTTATAGGGTTTCACGTGGGTTGTACATGAAAACCTATTGTTACACCCACGTTATACGTCTCTAAAAATGTCACAAAACATTTTAACACAGCCTATTACAATTATTAAGAAATTCAATAGAATGATTTACTTGTGCATTTATTAATTATATTTAATTAAGTCTAGTCAGATTAGAAATTAGGACATACTTTAAAAAAATCTTTTATTTTTTGAAGTACTCTAACGACAAAATAACCATAGTCATGGGAATTTATTTCGTATTATTTTTCTAGTAAAACCTTTACAATTAACTCCTCGAACTATCAAACTTTATTTTTTATTTTTCCCTCCAGCAATTATCTTTTCCCAACACAAGGTGCTTTGCATTTTCTTCATTTTTCTTCGTCGGCTTCTAATAATAATAACAAAGAGAATATTTTCCCTGAACTAATAACAACAAAATAGAATTTAATTTTCTTTATGGCGAAAGAAAAGCTTCAAAATAAAACTTTTTCATTGGAAAGTTACAACTAGAAGAATAAAATATGAAAATGGAAAAAATGGGAAAACTATATGAATGCGCTTGCAGGGGATTAAATTAACTCGAGTGAAGGAAAAAGGAGGAAATAAATGAAAAATTGTGTTGAAATTTTGAACTTATGAAACCCTTATCAATGGGTTAAATTTAAAAATTTTTTAAGACTTTTTATTAAGACGTGTTACACTCATATTTTATATATAATATAATATTATTATATATCATTTTCTTCGCCGAAGTGGCAAAATCTTTCATCGTGAGCGCGAAATAATTTCACAGTGGCGGCGTCGGATAATTCATTGGGGCTCAACGAGACGACTGAACTAAAATGGGGCTTTGGGGGTAGGGGATAGGTACTGATATAGAGGGATGAATTTATAATAAGATGGAAAGATATATATAGAAAGTATAGGAAGGATAGTAATGGGTGCTGAACAGATAACGGAAGACAACTAGGGATTAATGTGATTTATAAATATATATATATATATATATATATATATATATATATTCATTAGATAAGTCCTGGATTTTTCCTATATATTGATTGTTTCTTTCCCGAACAGTAAATCCAATAATAAAAAACAATTTGTTTTTTGAAGGTGTTTAATAACGAAGTTTCGGAACTAGATACGTTCCATCATCAGGTTTATTCTGTAATAATTTATATATCCATGTCACTAATATTTTTTGTTCAAAACACTCGATTTTCTCCTGTGTTAAAATACAGTGTGTTAAAGTCTTGTGAAGTCAAAACATTTACAAATATCCTCGGGAAAAAGTCGAGTGTTTTTAAATGAAATAAAATAATAAACAAACGCAATGCAAAATAATATCATTTAGAAACGAAGGTGTTCACATAACTTGAATCAGGATCGAATTTTAAAATTTGTTAGAAATTAGAAGGACAAAAATGTATTGGTATTTAACATTATGGAATAAAACTAATTTGTATTAAAGTGACTATTAATCTCAAATTTTTCTTTATATCATTTTCTTGGTAATAAATTGCAACTGAACCGCACGCTTTTCAATTCTATTCTTTATTTTTTACGAGTATTGAAATATCTAATAATTTATATCTAACATTTCTAAAGATGAAATTTATTTTAAAATAGCATCAACTATATTGATTGACTTTCATATTTTATTCGTCCTAATTCTTCAAAACATGCTTTTCCTAATATTAGTCCTGTCTAGAGATGGGCTTATTAAATTTAAAAAATAGCAATACAATAATTTTTTTAAAAAATTCGCAAATAAATGACGAGTTTTGAAATTTTTCGGTCGACCACATGATCACTACGACTCAATGACTCGTAATTTTAATAGTGTTGACCAAAATAAAAACGCAAAACTTGAGTATCAAATTCAATTTAATTATTTTCTTTTAATAAGAAAATAATTGATTTTTTGGAATAATTTTATATAAAAATAATGTAGTAAACTTCGTCATAAAAGCAAAACATTTATCATAGAATATTTTCATCAAATAATAATACTTCTGCTTTCTAATTTTTTCTTCTGCTATTTCTATTTGAGAATTAATATAATATCGGGTAGTTTGATTAGCATTTTATTACTTTTACACAATTATATAATTGTGTAAGAGTAATAATATAATACTAAATATTTTTTGCTGCTTAAATACTATTGATATCGCTGATAAATTTTGCACTCTAAAGTATTGCTAGTTATTTTAGACGATGGACAAACCAGATTAAATATATTGCGTTTCGTGTATATTCCTGATTGCCGTCATTCACGGCCAAAGTTTGTCGTAGTTAGAAATATGACCCATTACTATTCAATAAATTATACATTGGAGCTATTCGTACTTGAACACAATTTCATTGTTTTGTATCTTTAAAGTAATATTTTTGTATTTTCTGGAAAAAAACGTATACTTAAAAAGTCATAAAACTGCCTGTGAGACGAGAAAGCGACAGCTTCTTTCCCAAAGCAAAAACGCAGTAACAGGAGGAGTTGTTATATATATATATGTATATATATATATACTTCAAATGCATAGTTTCAGCAAAATAATCAAAATAAAGAGCAATAAATAATTAACTATATATTATGTACGTTTTGACACTGTATGAGAGCTCATCATTCAGCATGTTTAACAAAATTTTAAAAGCATTGTTTATTGTTAAATGTAATAAAATAATAACCAAATAAAATGAAAGTTGAAAACGCAATACAAAATTACGCCGTTTGGGGTTCACATAACTTAATTCAGGATCTAATTTTAGTATTTGCTAGAAGTTAGAAGGGAAAAAAATGTATTGTGATTTAATATTATGGAATGAAACTAATTTGTACTAAAATGACTATTAATCTCAAATTTTTCTTTATATCATTTTATTGATAATAAATTGCAACCCAGCCATGCTTTGGTATGGCAAAGTTTTCATTTGTTACGAGTATTGAAACGCCTAATAATTTACATATAACATTTCAGATAATTTTAATATTAATCTTAAAAATAATCTATATAATATATCGAACTGATTTGATGAATGTTTTATGTTTTCTTTCGCTTTTCTTAATATCAGTCCTGTCCATTGTCCTATACCATTTACGATTCGGTTTCAACTATAACAAAATATATTGCAAAGGGTAGTTCTAAGCTCTCTGTCTATTTAATTGTGTATATATTTATATAAAGAAGAATTTGACTCGATTTTATCGAAGCCCCTACATGTATATTTTAGAAGATCAAAGTGGAGCAGACGTCGGAGCCTTTATCAGATCTTTTGTCATTAACTTATTTTGTATTGGTATTTTACCTATATATATATATATATATATATATATATATATATATATATATATATATATTTATGTGTTTGTGTGGGTCGGTAGGTTAAAGGTCTTATAGGGACCTTTTAAGCTTTAATTCGATAATGTAGAATGCGGGCACCTGCCTTCTTCCTATATTAGAAGACATATTACGTTAAGGTATTTGGCCCTAAGGGTCGTATACACATCCCACATATCCATTATGTATATATATATATATATATATATATATATATATCCTGAACATCTAACGTTACTTAGGCGATGTTTTTCTGAACTAAATCCTTCGTTTTTGCTCTCAAATATTTCAAAACATCTGATGTGTACAAATTGACATCTTAGATATAAGACATTTTTGTATGGAAAAATTATTGTCAAAAAATTTGATAATTATTTACATTTTTATAAAAACTAGACTTTTCTCATGGAGTCAATTTAAAATTATTATTAATTTTCCTTAATTTACTTTAATCGCCTTAAATTGAAAATGAAAATTCACGTTTCAAATGTTTTTGAACATTTTGACATACCTCAGAAAAATGGATGTACGTGTGAGAGATACAATATTTAGTCGACGATTTCGGGGTATGGACGAACGATTTGAATAATTCAAAAAGCAATCGATTCATATTGACAGGGAGATGTTTTGATTAGTTATTCGCGAAGGCAGGTCCGGCTATTTCGGAGATACGGAGTAATAAGTGCAGAAAATAGAAGTCGAGTTTTTGAGGCAACGGAGCATCTATAATATTTTTTTTCTCAATTCTATAGCACCAGCCTAAATATATTCTTTACGTAATTTTTATTAGCTAATAATATTTTAAGGTTTATTTATGGCCTATAAGTTTCAACAAATATCCAGACGGGGATATCCGAACTTCTTGAAAGTTGATATTTAAATATATGATGAAGTTTCTTTATTGAAACGTTGCTAGTTTGAAGTTTACTTGTTAGCTATAGTTTTTTTGGCAAAGTTTTTTTTTTAAATGTCCTATATAAACATACTTGTGAAGTGACACAATTTTTTTTACTACAACCTTTCATTTTTGCATTCTATACTACTTTCATATATATTCTATACTATCTTTTATATATTCTATATATAGTATATTTATATATATGTATATATATATATATATATATATATATATATATATAGGTCCTGTTCAATTTGTTTTTTTTTTTTGCTCTTTACAACGGTTTTTTACTAAATCTGATCTTCTCCAATTCAAAAGTTTTGCTTTTCTTTTTCAAATTTGATTTAATTTCAATTAAACTATTTATAAATTTTGCAATTTCAAATCATTAATTTGAATTGTGTTTAATTTTAACTCATCATTAAAAATTCTATGTCATTGCCAGGAATCGACCGGAGGATCGCTGGCGTTAAATCTTTTATACTATTACTTTTTAAGCTTCTCCTGACCAAAAATTGTATAAATTTATACACTCATTATAAAAAATTATAATTTATGAAATTAAATTTTTCAATTTTAATTTCACGAAAAAATGTATATTGGTAATATTTAATTGAGTTTTTTTTATTGATTGTGCAGATTCATTTAGCATTCCTTACTTGCATAGGTATTTTTAATTTAATTTTATCCATATGCTAAATATTTTTAGAATTCATTGTAATATTTGATTTATTGAATGATTGTTTGACGAAAGAATGTTTCTTCCATCATAATATTATATTATAAAATTTATGTGTATATCCATGTGTGTTTGTACGAATGTATATTATAAATGCCTTTGATTTATATAAAATGTCTAGTTGCCAAAGAAACTGTCTTTCCGTTCTCGTAAGAAACAAAAAAAGGGCAACAAAAAGCAAACATTTTCTCTATCTGAAATGTATTTACTCGCACTTCATCTCACCCAAGAAAAAGTCCTTTTTCTCATGTGAGATGTACACGAAGGATCCATTATATCCCTTTTCTGTGATGTGTTGTGATTTATTTCCTTATATTTTTAGTTTTCACTATTATTTTATGTTTATTTCCAATATAAAACATATGTAGAAATATGAGTAACGTGAAGGAAATAGTTTATTAAACATAATAAACGATGCCTTTTATTTTTGATGAACATCTTTAGTAATTATGTTATAAAAATGTTTTTAATATTTAGTTCAACTTTTCAGGGGTGTAACACGGGATACCCTAATTTTATATTATACACCTATATGATTACTTTTTTTTTAAATTGAACTGTCTTACTGTCTCAATTCATATAAACTCAACAAATCAAAACTAAGTTTACGAGAAATACATCGAAAAAATACGTTTCAACTCTTCTCAGTACCTACTGTTTAAAAATGTATTTTTAATCTTTATGTCTATATGAATGATAATTTTGTATACAAGCAGAAAACAAGATATGTATTAACAGAATAAAATAATAATAATTCAAAATATTAACAAAGCGTACTGATTTTGTATGTTTCGGAACAAGATACGCGCCATATTGAGGTTCTTTGCGAGTCTAAATGAAATATAACATTTTAGTTACTTTATTAGTTAATTATCATAATATTCATTTTTTTATCATTTAATTAAACACGTGGTAATTGAAAAATCTCTAATATTATCTCGTTCTATAAAATATTTTTAGTTTTAATGTTTCACTTGTATTTTATACACTGATTAATAAGGGTTAAAATGGAAGACGTATGAAATTTATTTTAAACATAATTTAGTTTTATTTTAAAAAGTGGATGAATGCGTGTTAGAAAGCTCTTGTTGTAAAATTATATACACACACACACATATATATATATATATATATATATATATATATATATATATATATGACTAGCTTATACAATACGTATGTATAAAATTTATAGGGTTGCCCGAGCAATATATTTACCCCCAACTTAAGCTGCGAGACAATTGACACTTTCTTAAACGCACCGCAGGGCATATATATGTAATACATTTATACATTTATATATATATATATATATATATATATACATATATACAAAGTGTATTTGTAGCAATCTTTGTAAAACACAAAAAGGACCGAGAAGAATTAAGTCTGTGACAAGAAAAAGACTTTCATATATTTATCTATATATAAAGGGGATTTCTTTAGGGTTCCGTACCTTAACTAGAGAGACGCCTAAATACTCTATTATATGTTCTGTTAGATATAGACATATATAACTATAATAATTCATAAAATTTCAAAACATAGTAACACTATTTTGCACTATTTATACATATTCTACTTTGTATTATATTTTTGAGTAAAAATAAGTGAAATGTGGTCTAGAAACGCTTTCCATATTTAATCAAACATTTAAAACGTATAACTATTTTATTTTTTATTAATTGGAAAGTAAAACAAACTTATTTTATTACAAAATGTGTTCTTTGTCTATTAACAAAAATTAATGAAAATAATTGAAGTATTTCATAAAAGGTTGTTTTTAGCGTTTAGTATGCAAAGTGTCAGTTCATAGTCAATCATGCAAGTAAAATAATTTTGTTTGTTAGATTATCATTCTTTTCAATACGTTTATTCAAAAATAACTAGATTTCATTTTAACATTTCTATTCGCTCTTTCATAAATTTATTATTTATATAACAATCCACTAATTTTTATCCATATTCACTTATAATTTGTTTGTTATTACTATTAGTTTTGTTTGCTTATTTTCTGATCAAGATAATGTTTTTGACAAATGTTCTGAAGATGGATCTTACATATTTCCAAAACGTTAACAGTCCATAATAAAAACTTTTTGAATTTTTACTACCCTTGGATCTAAACTCTACACAATATATTATATGTGTAATATATGTGTATATATATTGATGTATGTGAATTTGGTTCTGATACATATTTTGATGAGTTATTTTGATTCGGGCAACTAACACCAAGTGAAAAAAAAAAACTAAAGTAGTTGCAAAAAAACAAAAAGTTGTAAAAAGTTAGTATAAAACAATGCTAACAGATCACATCAATAAGCTCGAACATAACATAGATTTTTTCAATCCCACGATCCTACATTTCGGAAATAAGTTTATAAAATATTCCTTGAACATTTTTCAAACTCGTGTATATTATTATTTTATTATTTTACCAAAAACATATGTTTACCTGTACTTTCACAAAAAAAATTGTAAACACAATTCATTTAGTATTTAAACGTCAATTACTCTGTATATACTAGCAACAAAAAATTGTCAAAAATAGTTTAAATGTTCCAATTATTAATAGCTTGGTTATTACTGGGTAAATAGTGTAGTGTATTTTCGTATAATTAATTTTCTGTAAGTATTTATATGTAAGTTCTATAACTTTGTCATTTTTCTTTTACATTATTATAAAATCTTTTATAATATATATATATATATATATATATATATATATATCTTAGTATACGTGTGATTTTTTCCCATTACACTGGCAATCGTTTTTCACAATTACACTTGTCGTCAAGTGTATGTCCGTGTGGTACTTGCAATCGGACTTGAAGGGTCAATCAACATTTGTTTTCTCTCTAAGCCAAGCCAAGAGCATTTTATTACAATATAAACATAAATAAAGTCAATAAAATATCTTTCATTTGATAAACATTCGAATTTAAAATTTGTTAAACATAGTAAATGATGAAACTCATAGCGTACATAATAAGTAGATAATAAAACTATGTGAAATGCATATGCTAGTTAAATGTACAATTGATTGAGTTTAGTCTGATTTTTTGCTTCCACATGTATCATTCACAGTGTGTATTCAAAGGTCATTGAAATTAACTAACTCAAAGGTACTTGAAAAAATATAATGGTCTTAGCATGGACCCTTGCGGAACGCCCAATTGTATATGTGAATCCTCAGAAACAAATTTCATTCCTCGTTTATTTAAATGAACACATTGTGATCTATTATTTAAACATGGCTGGATCTGGAGAGTGCTCCATATATATGTATATATATATATATATATACATGTATATATTACGATTTCCATTTGAACATTTGGCATCAGCCAGTTTCATCTATTATTTCAAGTGTCAGAGCCAGTTGCAGATTTTGCAAACTCTCTCTGCAATCTATATCAACTTGTAAAGATAAATATATGTACATCCAAATATATATATATATATATATATATATATATATATATATGTGTGTATATATGTATATATGTATAGTTTTAAATGTAAATACATTCCGAAACCACTCGAGTTGAACTGTCTCGTCTCCGAGATATACAAATAGACGTCCATTATAGTTCTGCAAGTAATTTGGAAACTCTAATTATTTTCATGATTAATCTTTACGAGACGTTGAATTTGACTCTTATCTTAAGATAGGATGATTTAGAAAATTTGTGAAATTTTTAGTAGGCTGCACAATATAAAAGAACCGAAATTGCGCCGGCGTTTTCTTTCATTTTTGCTTTTTATTTTACTGTAAGATAACAGAATATAATCCCATCTGCCTTGTTTAAAAGAGTCTCAAGGAAAATATAGCAAGTTTGGGATATAATTATTCGGTGAAAATTATGTTCAACTATGCATCGTGACTTAAGGCAAATTGCCGGAACTTTCCGTACCAAAAACTAAATTATTAAAAAAAAACTTTCCAAAACTTTGAAAAAATTAGATTTTTGAGAAATATTGAAATTTTTGAATAATTTTGACTTTTTTAAAAAATTAGATTCTCTTTATATATTGATTTTTTTGAAAATTTTGAAGCATCGCTCTGCATAACGGATTTGGAGTGGAAATATCAATGCGCGTAAGCGCCGCGTAGTTGTCTAACGTGTAAATATTGGTACGGAACCCATATGAATGTACATAAAATTTGTACTTTCTATTATTATTAGTATTACAATCTTACCATGTACCATGTACGCCAAAATGTTCAGAAACGTTTAAAACGTAAAGATATATTAAAATTTTCATTTTCGATTTTATTCCGATTACTAGTAAAATTAAAAATATTAATAGACTTTGTGTAAATTTCAAAATTTTTACTATGTAGCAGAAGTAAATAATAAACTAGCTGTAAGTGGAATTCTGTCTTAAGGCAATTAGGGCATCGTGCCTTAAGGCAAATTGCTGGAACTTTCCGTACCAAATATTATTATTTTTTTAAAAACGATTAACATTTTTAAAAAAATTTTACTTCGAATGAATTAGAAACTAGGAATTTGTCAAAAAATTACTTACGTTGATCGGTATTCTCGAAATCGTCGACGAAAATTTGTATCCGCACACACACACACACACACATACATCCATTTTTTCTAAGGTATGCTAAATGTTCAGAAACCTTTGAAATGTAAAGATATATTAAAATTTTCATTTTCGATTTTTTTGCGGTTACTATAACTTGCCCTACGAGAAGTTAAAAAATAAATAGTAATATGTTATTATTATCAGTGTATTGTCTTGATTATTTAAAATGCACTTTTGTTTATTACTTTCATTCTAATTTTTTTTATAATAGTCCAAAAATTCTAATTAATATTTTTAATGTAAATTATCAGACTTACCTTTGTCAAAATAGTTCCAAGCTATAGACACGTCACATTTTTTAGTAAATCAAATTAAAACTGTTCACATTAGTATATTTTACCAAATTAAAAAAAAAAACATTAAAATTCATCAGAAAATATTTTTACCAAATAAATCTGTAAAAACTTTCTTACATATTGATTTTTTTTATTAATCACTATATATACAGCACATGTTTTAAATTTTAAAACCATCACCGAGAGTCTATTATAGTTTTTTGATTTTTTTCGTAAATTTTTCGTATTTTTTTATACTCCACCGGATAGCTCCACCGGACTACGTGCGTCTACGACGTCTCGTAGCAGACTGAGCAGCTACGCTCTACGGTGGAGCTTTAATGGGGCGATAGGTTAAGTGGGTTGCGTTAAGATTTGTGCAATTTAGAGGGTAATATAGAGGGAAAAGTAATATTTGAAACATTCGGAAAATTTGATAAAATTAAACTCAATTACATTTTATTAAAGCCCGGTATTTCTTGTAACAGGACTTCTGTCGTAACAGGATTTCTGGCGAGCAAGAATTTTGCGCCAGATTTTCACTTATTTTATGATTAATAGTAATTTTGTGCATTTTCAAATAGATTGTTATAAATATATACTGTGAGTTTCACAATTTATATTTTACAGGTCTAAAATACACCAATGCTTATAAGTGTACAAACAGAGAATTGTATGAATTGTAAACAAAAACATGTATGTATCGCATCTGATTAGGATTAAGTGAAATAATAACTAGCTGTAAGTGGAATTCTGTCTTGAGGCAATTATGGCATCGTGCTTTAAGGCAAATTGCTGGAACTTTCCGTATCGTAACGAAATGTTCGAGGAATACTGAATGTTTTCAAATAGATTATTATAAATATTGTAACATTGTCTAATATTTATTAGAATTATATAAACTGAATTGCAGAGTTAAAATTATTTGTAAAGTATATTAGAACTATAGTCAGAATTAAAAATAAAATCTAAAATATTTTCGATATACAAAAAACTAAAAAACTAAAAAAAAAAAAGTTGGAACAATTTTTTTTTTCCACAATCAATTATTTTGTTAAGACAAGCAGAAAGTTCTTTGAATCATTTAAATCGGACGCTTATTTCTCTCAAAAACTGCCATTTTTTACATATTTAGCTCCGTATCTTCGAAATGGCTGGGCCTGCCTTTGCCAAAAACTAATATACACTTCTACCAATCATTACTAATTGAATATTTTTTAGATCATTCAAATCGGATACTCCGTTCTCTCAAAAATTCTATTTTCTGCACTCTTTGCTCCGTATCTCCGAAACGGCTGGTCCTGCCTTTGCCTAAAACTAATCAGATTTTTTCCCTATCAATAGGAATCGAATGTTTTTTGAATCATTCAAATCGGTTGATCCGTGCGCCCTAAAACGTGACTCGAAATTTGTATCCATACATACATACACACACACACATCCATTTTTTCTGAGGTATGCCAAAACATTCAGAAGCCTTCAAAACGTCGAGAAATGTAAAAATTTTCAATTCCGATTTTCGGCCCATTGCAATAACTTACCCTACGGGAAGTTAATAATTAAAGAATAATAAAATGCTTCAGTTTAATATAACAAGTATTGATTTTGAAAATCAGTATTTTTATCGGATAATTAATACTGATATAAAAATATTAAAAAGGTTTGCAATTTTTAGCTTCCCGTAGGGTAATTTTTACATTTTTCGACGTTTTGAAGGTTTCTGGACATTTTGGCATACCTCAGAAAAAATGGATTTGAAAACATTCAATATTTCTCGAAGATTTCATTACGGTACGGGAAGTTCCAGCAATTTGCCTTAAGGCACGATGCCATACACCCAACTAGTTTTTTTAATTTTTGCAAATTATGTCGGGCAAGATCGTAAATTATGATTTATCATGTCGTTGCTAGAGTAACAAACAAACAAAAACTGTTCGGCATGAAATCTGGCGTCGTGTGCACCGGGCTTAACTTTGAATTAATTTGTCAAAATTTCTATCCTAACATGTTTCGTAAAACCTGATAAAGTTTTATAAATATCAATGTATTTCCATAATTTTGAAAAAAATTCTAAAATTTTCATAAACTTCAATTCTCATGTGTCTATTATCCCTTATGTAATTATAAATTATTCTGTGTGTCCACATATTAAATAAATTACGTCGCTGCTGCAGCAGGAGCGCCGCTCATTAAATTTGCTCGACAGCGGCTGCTCCTCTTCTGCTCCAAAATAAATATTTGATAGGGTCCTTAATTCGGATAATGCAAATTGCTATCCGAATTATAGCGTATTTACATATTTATCATAAGAGCACAGAGAGGAGAAATATGGAAATATTCGAGAGAGGTAAATAAATAAGGTAGCAATTAATTAATTTGAGAAAGGATAAAAATTATTAAACAAATAAACAAATACTAATATATGGTTGGAGAAGATATGTGGATTGCTAAATATGAAGTCGTATTGATTATTTGCATTTACTTGCTTTAAGGCAAAATGCGGTTTACACTCAGTTTAATATTCTCTTATGTACGAATATAAGATTTTCGTAAATAAATATTTTGCAAGATTTATAATACTACTAAGTACTAACGTTGCACAAATTATTGAATTTGTATCAAGCATTTTGCAATTCTTTTTTTGCTCAAAAAGTGTTTTTTTGTTGATTCCTTCGAGGCAAATTTGAGATTAGATATTAATTTAATTATTATAATTTTTAGTGTAATGCATCAAATAATATTTGTAGAAATTCTAATAAATTTTGAAGAAAATGCGGGTATTTAAAAAAAATAATCTACTAATTGTTTAAAACTATTCGGTAATTTCCACAAAATGAAGAAGTATCAGTTCGTTTGTTGATGCTGTTTCTATCCAATTGTATAAAACAAGACTCTTAAAAGCGTCTCTGTAATGTGTTTGACTAGTGTTATAATATTGTGGGAACAGATTCACGTAAATAAATATATTGCATGATTTCTGTACTAAGGTTGCACAAATTATTGAATTTATTCAAGCATTTTGCAATTTTTTGGATCAAAAGGTGTAGCGGCTGTTTATTAGCTTCCTGCAAGACAAAAAATATATTAGATATTAAATTAAATATTATAATCCTCAGTGTAATGCATCAAATAAATATTGCAAAAATTCTGACAATAAATTTTAAACAAAAGGCGACTATTTTTAAAAAATAATCTTATTGTTTAAAACTACTCGGTAATTTTTACAAAGTAAAGAAGTATCAGTTCGTTTGTTGATGCTGTTTTTATCCAATTGTATAAAACAAGACTCTGAAAAGCGTCTTTATGATGTATTCGACTAGTGTTATAATATTGTGGGAACATATTCACGTAAATAAATATTTGGCATGATTTATGTACTAACGTTGCACAAATTATTGAATTTAGTTCAAGCATTTTGCAATTTTTAGACTCAAA
>NW_020539725.1:60922802-60940496 GCF_003426905.1 Ctenocephalides felis | reverse complement strand
AAAAAATGCAACTATCATATAAAGTTCTAATTACAAAAAGTTTTCCTTGTTTATTAAAAAAAAAATAGAAGCAAATTGAAGCATTTTATAAAAAAGTTGTTTTTAGTGTTTAGTATGCAAAGTGTTAGTCCATAATCAATCATTCAAGTAAAATACTTTTGTTTGTTCGATTATCATTCTTTTCAATACGTTTTTTTCAAAAAAAAAAAACTAGATTTTATTTCAACATTTTGTTCCGCTCTTTCATAAATTTATTATTTATATTACAATCCACTAATTTTTACCTATACTTGCTATTAATATTAGTTTTGTTTGTTTATCCTCTAATCAAGATAATGTATTTGATAAATGTCCTGAAGATTAAACTTACATAGTTCCAAAACGTTAACAGTGAATAATAAAAACTTTTACATTTTTACGACCATTATATATATATATATATATATATATATATATATATATATATATATATATATTGAAGTATGTGAATTTGGTGCTGATACATATTTTGATGAGTTAATTTGATTCGGGCAACTAACACCAAATGAAAAAAGAACTAAAGTAGTTGTAAAAAAACAAAAAGTTGTAAAAAACTAGTATAAAACAATGCTAACAGATCACATCAATGAGCTCGAACATAACATAGATTTTTTCAATCTCACGATCCTACATTTCGAAAATAATTTTATAAAATAATCCTTGACCATTTTTCAAAACTCCATCAAAACTGAATGATGCGTGTATATTATTATTTTATTATTTTACCAAAAACATATGTTTATCAAAAAAAATTTGTAAACACAATTCATTCAGTATTTAGACGTCAATTACTTTGTATATACTAGAATGTAACAAAAAAATGTCAAAAATCAGTAGTTTAAATGTTCCAGTTATTTATAGCTTGGGTTATTACATTGTAATAGTGTAGTGTATTTTTGTATAATTAATTTTCTGTAAGTATTTATATATGAGTTCTATAACTTTATCATTTTCCTTCTACATTATTATAAAATCTTTTAGTTGTTCCACTTAATATATATATATATATATATATATATATATATAATATATATATATATTAGTATACGTGTGATTTTTCCCCATTACACTAGCAATCGTTTTTCACAATTACACTTGTCGTCAAGTGTATGTTCATGTGGCACTTGCAATCGGACTTGAAGGGTCAATCAACATTTGTTTTCTCTCTAAGCCAAACCAAGAGCATTTTATTACAATATAAAAATAGAGAAACCAACAATATATCTTTCATTTGATAAGCATTCAAATTTAAAATTCACTGAACAAGCTAAATGATGACACACATACAATGCCGAAACTTACATAATAAATACAACTATATGCAGGACCAGATCTAGAAATTTGACGCGCTGGAGAACTAACAAAAATGCCATCCTAGAAACTTTAATTGAATAGTTTAAATGCAATTTTTATTATGTCTCAGTTTTTTAAATAAAATAACTATATGAGCGCAGAAAATTTATTAGGCATTACATACTATAATAATGCAACAAAATATTCATATTTGTTCTAACAAGAGAAATATAAATTTTGCACTAAGGACTTTATTAATAGGCACATTCGACGAATTTCTTAACTCACCTGAGGAAAAATTGTAGTAATTACAACAAATTAGGTGATGACAAATTTGGTATATTGTTACATTTTAGAGGATTAAAGAAATTTTTACGTTCCAAATTTTGCTGCTCTGAGCACTAGCCCCGACTGCCCTTAATGTAAATCTAACTCTGACTATATAATATATATACTACTTACAAGCACAATTGATTGATTATAATTATTAGATTAGTGTGAATTTTTGCTTCGACAAATGAAACATATATAATTCACGAACAATGTATTTTGAAATATCATTTATGCAATTGATAAAATATAAGGATCCTAGCATGAACCCTTGCGGTACGCCCGATTGTATACGTGAATTCCTAGAAACAAATTTCATTCCTCGTTTATTTAGATGAACACAATGTGATCTATTATTTAAATATGACTGGATCTGGAGAGTGCTCCATATATATATATATATATATATATTATATATATTATATATATATATATATATATATTTATATATATATATATATATATACATGTATATATTACGATTTCCATTTGAACATTTGGCATCAGCCAGTTTCATCTATTATTTCAAGTGTCAGAGCCAGTTGCAGATTTTGCAAACTATATCAACTTGTAAAGATAAATATATGTACATCCACTATATCCATTCATACATACATACATATACATATACATATATATATATATATATATATATATATATATGTATATGTATATGTATGTATGTATGAATGTATGTATAGTTTTAAATGTAAATAGATTCCGAAACCACTCGAGTTGAACTGTCTCGTCTCCGAGATATACAAATAGACGTCCATTATAGTTCTGCAAGTAATTTGGAAACTCTAATTATTTTCATGATTAATCTTTACGAGGCGTTGAATTTGACTCTTATCTTAAGATAAGATGACTTGAAAATTTATAAGATTTTTAGTAGGCTACACAATATAAAATAACCGAAATCGCGCAGGCGTTTTCTTTTATTTGAGCTCTTTTATTTTACTGTAAGATAACAGAATAATCCTATCTTAGAATTTCTTAATCTGTCTTGTGTAAAAGAGTCTCGAGGAAGATACAGATATAAATATTCGGTGAAAATTATGTTCAAAAATTAGAATTAGTAGAATTAAAAATATTAATAGACTTCGTGTAAATTTTGAAATTTTGACTAGCAGAAGTATATAATAAAATAAATCTAGTATGTTAATATTATAATTATTGATTATCTCAGTGTTTATATTAATATTATCTTGATTATATATTATGCGTTTTTATTTATTACTTTCATCTTAAATTTTTTATAATAGCCCAAAATCTTAACTAGTTGTGTATGGTATCGTGCTTTAAGGCAAATTGCTGGAACTTCCCGTACCGTAATGAAATATTTGAGAAATTTTAAACGTTTTCAAATACATATATTATTACAAATACTGTAACTTTCATTATTTTTGCTATCTTATTGTTATATCTGAGCAAACCAAATAGCTTGGCGGCATTTTCACATTTTTCAATAGTTTTCATAAAATTGAAAAAATGCTCCAGTATAAAAACAGTCTAAACACACTTGGGTAAACATTTGTACTAGAGTGGCGCTTAGACTGTGCTTAGCCTGGGTGATTTTTTGAATTTTTTAATCCAAAATTACAAAAATATTTTATGGAAAATAAAAAAAATGTAATAATTTTTTATCCTCAAAAGCAACTGTTTTGTCAATACAAGCAAACAGTTTTTTATTTAGATCATTCAAATCGGACGCTTAGTTAGTTCACTCAAAAACTGCCATTTTTTGCACATTTAGCTCTGTATCTCCGAAATGACGGGACCTGTCTTTGCCAAAAACTAATCACCTCTTCTCCCAATCATTACAAATTGAATGTTTTTCAGATCATTTAAATCCGATGCTCCGTTCTCTCAAAAACTCGATTTGTATTTTCTGCATTCTTTGCACCGTATCTCCGTAACGGCTGGACCTGCCTTTGCCAAAAATTAATCAGCACATCTCCCTATCAATAGGAATCGAATGTTTTTTGAACCATTCAAATCGGTTGATCCGTGCGCCCGAAAACGTGGACGAAAAAATGCGGACATACAAAACACACAAACACACACATCCATCAGATTTTTGAGGTCAAAATGTTCAGAAACCTTCAAAACGTCGAGAAATGCAAAAATTTTCATTTTCGATTTTCGGCCCATTACTATAACTACCCTATGGGACATTAAAAATTAGAAATATTAAAAAATTTAAATTTTTTACTAGCAAAAGTGAATATTAAAAAAATTAAATCTAATATGTTATTATTATAGTTATTTTTTTTATTTATTTATATATTTATTCATAAGCAAGTCGGAATTAATCAAAATATATATTATTGCACAATATATATATATATATATATATATATATATATATATATATATTATTTCAGGCTCTTGTCAAGTCTTAGTGTCTTAGTGTTTCATAATAATATCTTAATTATTTAAAATACATTTTTGTTTATTATTTTCATACTAAAATGTTTTTCATAATAGTTCAAAAATCCTAATAAATATTAAAAACAAAACAAAAATTCAAATAGTAAATATTTTTGATGTAAATTATTAGGCTTACCTTTGTCAAAAATAGTCCTAAAATATAGACACCTCACATTTTTCAAATACAAATATCTATAATAATAATAAATCAAATAAATACTGTTCACATTAATATATATTATACCAAATTAAAAAAAAACATTGAAATTTATCAGAAAATATTTTTTTACGAAAAAAATCTGTAATAACTTTCATACATTAATAGGTGATTGATTTTTTTTATTGATCACTATATATACAGCACATGTATTAAAATTTTTTAAACCGTCACAGAGGGTCTATCAATAGGTGCTTATATTTTATTTTCGTGAATTTTTTCGTAATTTTTCGTATTTTTTTATATTTCACCGGATAGCTCCACCGGACTACGTGCTTCTACGACGTCTCGTAGCAGACTGAGCAGCTACGCTCTACGGTGGAGCTTTAATGGGGCGATAGGTTAAGTGGGTTGCGTTAAGATTTGTGCAATTTTAGGGTAATATAGAGGGGAAAATAATATTTGAAACATTCGGAAAATTTGATAAAATTAAACTCAATTACATTTTATTAAAGCCCGGTATTTCTTGTAACAGGACTTCTGTCGTAACAGGATTTCTGGCGAGCAAGAATTTTGCGCCAGATTTTCACTTATTTTATGATTAATAGTAATTTTGTGCATTTTCAAATAGATTGTTATAAATATATACTGTGAGTTTCACAATTTATATTTTACAGGTCTAAAATACACCAATGCTTATAAGTGTACAAACAGAGAATTGTATGAATTGTAAACAAAAACATGTATGTATCGCATCTGATTAGGATTAAGTGAAATAATAACTAGCTGTAAGTGGAATTCTGTCTTGAGGCAATTATGGCATCGTGCTTTAAGGCAAATTGCTGGAACTTTCCGTATCGTAACGAAATGTTCGAGGAATACTGAATGTTTTCAAATAGATTATTATAAATATTGTAACATTGTCTAATATTTATTAGAATTATATAAACTGAATTGCAGAGTTAAAATTTTTGTAAAGTATATTAGAACTATAGTCAGAATTAAAAATAAAATCTAAAATATTTTCGATATACAAAAAACTAAAAAACTAAAAAAAAAAAAGTTGGAACAATTTTTTTTTTTCCACAATCAATTATTTTGTTAAGACAAGCAGAAAGTTCTTTGAATCATTTAAATCGGACGCTTAGTTCTCTCAAAAACTGCCATTTTTTACATATTTAGCTCCGTATCTTCGAAATGGCTGGGCCTGCCTTTGCCAAAAACTAATATACACTTCTACCAATCATTACTAATTGAATATTTTTTAGATCATTCAAATCGGATACTCCGTTCTCTCAAAAATTCTATTTTCTGCACTCTTTGCTCCGTATCTCCGAAACGGCTGGTCCTGCCTTTGCCTAAAACTAATCAGATTTTTTCCCTATCAATAGGAATCGAATGTTTTTTGAATCATTCAAATCGGTTGATCCGTGCGCCCTAAAACGTGACTCGAAATTTGTATCCATACATACATACACACACACACATCCATTTTTTCTGAGGTATGCCAAAACATTCAGAAGCCTTCAAAACGTCGAGAAATGTAAAAATTTTCAATTCCGATTTTCGGCCCATTGCAATAACTTACCCTACGGAAGTTAATAATTAAAGAATAATAAAATGCTTCAGTTTAATATAACAAGTATTGATTTTGAAAATCAGTATTTTTATCGGATAATTAATACTGATATAAAAATATTAAAAAGGTTTGCAATTTTTAGCTTCCCGTAGGGTAATTTTTACATTTTTCGACGTTTTGAAGGTTTCTGGACATTTTGGCATACCTCAGAAAAAATGGATTTGAAAACATTCAATATTTCTCGAAGATTTCATTACGGTACGGGAAGTTCCAGCAATTTGCCTTAAGGCACGATGCCATACACCCAACTAGTTTTTTTAATTTTTGCAAATTATGTCGGGCAAGATCGTAAATTATGATTTATCATGTCGTTGCTAGAGTAACAAACAAACAAAAACTGTTCGGCATGAAATCTGGCGTCGTGTGCACCGGGCTTAACTTTGAATTAATTTGTCAAAATTTCTATCCTTTCAAGTTTCGATAAAACCTGATAAAGTTTTATAAATATTGCTGTCTTTCCACAAATTTGAAAAAAAATCTAAAATTTTCATAAACTTCAATTCTCATGTGTCTATTATCCCTTATGTAATTATAAATTATTCTTCTCCACTGTGTGCCCACATATTAAATAAATTACGTTGCTGCTGCAGCAGGAGCACCGCCGCTCATTAAATTTGCTCGACAGCGGCTGCTGCTTCTCTTCTGCTCCAAAATAAATATTTGATAGGGTCCTTAATTCGGATAATGCAAATTGCTATCCGAATTATAGCGTATTTACATATTTATCGTAAGAGCACAGAGAGGAGAAATATGGAAATATTCGAGAGAGGTAAATAGAATGCGAGTAATTAATTAATTTGCGAAAGGATAAAAATTATTATACAAATAAACAAATACTAATATATGGTTGGAGAAGATATGTGGATTGCTAAATATGAAGTCGTATTGATTATTTGCATTTACTTGCTTTAAGGCAAAATGCTGTTTACATTTAGTTTAATATTCTCTTATGTACGAATATAAGATTTGCGTAAATAAATATTTTACATTATTTATTATACTACTAAGTACTAACGTTGTACAATTATTGTGTCAATTACTTGTGTCAAGCATTTTGCAATTATGTTTTGCTCAAAAAATGTTTTTTTTGGTGCCTGCAGGGCAAAAATGAGATTACATATTAATTTAATTATTATAATCTTCAGAGTAATGCATCAAATGAATATTGAAAAAATTCTAACAATAAATTTTGAAGAAAAGACGATTATTTAAAAAAAAATAATATTCTGATTGTTTAAAACTACTCAGTAATTTACTCAAAGAAAAGAAGTATCAGTTCGTTTGTTGATACTGTTCTTGTTTAATTGTATAAAACAAGACTCTGAAAAGCGTCTCTGTAATGTATTTGACTAGTGTTATAATATTATGGAAACTATAATTGATACTATAATTTAAATCTGATTTTGAAATTTGGAGTTATTATACTTTTGCTTTAGGCGAAAAAGTTTCATTTTGCTTGTTGATGCTGTTTTTGTCTAATTATATAAAGCAAAATTTCAAAAAATGTTTTTGGGATGTATACGACTCGTGAAATGATATTGTGGAAACTATGCATGATACTTTTGATCATAATTTGATTTTGAACTTTGAATTTTGGATAGATAAATATATAAAAAAAATTGGATAGATAAATAGATAAAAGTATCATACTAATTTTATATTGCAATATTTATTGTAATTTTATATTATAATTATATAATTGTTTTTATAATTAAATTTTTTGGCTCATGATATAATTTTGTAGAAACTATAATTAATTCTTTTGACCATTATTTGATTCTGTTTTTGAGTTTTGGAATTATTAAAATGTTGCTTGAATTTGCTGTTTCATTAAATATTGTCCAGAGTAGCATTACAATTTATTAGTTATCATTATTACTAGTTAATTTAGAATATTTTAATTTATATGTAAGTTTTCACACCTTGTTACTCCTTTATATGTTAAAATAATTTAATTTCTATATATCTTTTTCGTTGTCACATGTTTAAATTTAATAAATTTATCTAATAAAATTCTGTTTTATTTCAGATCTATTTTGGAAAACAAGTGGTGATTTGTCTTAGAAATTTGCATACAAAGTAGGTAGATTTTTATTACTATTCTTTAAAATTTTTATGTCTACCGTTTGACAAGCTTGCTATCTTATCTTAACTTTTGCAATGAAATAATTTTATTAATTTTATAAAGTACTTTAATTACAATTTGCATTAATACTAGAGAATGATTTTATTTTAAAAAAAAGACTAGAAATGTTTAATTTATTTATTATCCTTTATTCATATACGTTAGTAAAATTAAAAATTTATTGTATATTGAAAACGTTTAATTTAGATCACTTATACAAATTATTTTGTTAGATGCTCTTATACTTTATATAATTATTTTATATATATTTTTTTTTTAAATTAAGAGAGGAAGCTTATTCTAGAATACATGTATTATCCGAAAATAAATAATATTTACATAAAATATAACTAATATATAAATCGTACACTATATTCGATATAAAAATAAATCGTTCGCGTCTAAAATAAATATTACCTACAGACTGTGAACAAAATGTCACAAAACAGATTAATCTTTTTTGCAGATATTTTTATTTGCACGCAGAAAGAGTTATTACAAATGTACAAATATATATAAATATATATATATATATATATATATACATTTGTATAAATTTAAATTTTTTATCGACTCGATTCGGTTCGTGTCACAAATACGTTCTTGTATGTGACGTTTTTTCGCTTTTTTAACATCTTCACTTTATTTCAGACATCAATCTTCTTCTCTCTTATAAATAAATATATATATATATATATATATAAAGTGATGTGTATAATTCAAGTGTGCAAAAGCACTTGTTATGATGATGGCACATATAGTTTTTGTCGAAACGTCTCTCTCGTATAAGTTATAAAACACATATGTGTGCCGATAACGTAAAGTGGAATTTTACATTGTCAAGAATAATATTATATAGGGATATATATATATATGTATATATTAGGGTGGTCCTTAATATGGATATTTTCTAATTTCCTTGCTCCCAGGGGCTCAAATTGTTCCAAATTGATGAAAAACAGTTCTCTGAAAGTTTTGGCTCTTATATTAGCTTTTAGATAGTTCGCACACCAACCAAAGTTTCTTGGTTTTTCTTACTAAGTAAATATTTATTTTATAAAATATATCAAATTTTTGTTGTAATTTTTTATTTATGATCAAAATAAGCAAATACAATGTTATTCCCCAAATTTTGATTCACTTGTCGCTCAGTTAAAAATCAGAGGGAATTTTAACCATGTTATTTCCTTAGAAACTTTAATTGGAGTGCAGACTATCTTAAAAATATTAAGAGCTAAAACTTTCATTATTTTTTTTATCAATTTTGGAGCAAGGAAATTGGAAAACATCCATATTAAGGACCACTCTAATATATATATATTAAAATTGAGAGAGATAAGGGAAGGGGGAGAGAAAAAAATTTTATATTATAATCCTTAGTGTAATGCATCAAAAATTTTGAAGAAAAGGTTATTTTAAAAAAATAATCTTCTAATTGTTTAAAACTATGTACTCGGTAATTTTCTCAAAGAAAAGAAGTATCAGTTCGTTTGTTGATACTGTTTTTGTCCAATTGTATAAAACAAGACTCTTAAAAACGTCTTTATGATGTTATATTTTTTATACCGCTCTTCTGACGAGCTATGTTATCATGCAGTAGGGATATCAATATATATTTATATGATATAATGTTACCAATTGAAAATACTGGTTTACACAATGTATGTGTTATTGCAATAACATTTATAATGAATATAGTAAAAGCACGATTTATTATCATTATTATTATTAGGAATATATACAAAAACTTTTTATAAATTCATATTAAATACTGTTACGAAAAACTCAAAAGTTGTCACGGAATTTCTTCAAAACTAAAAAAAAATATAAGAACATAATTTATAACATACTTGTTTCATCGCTAAAGATGCCATATTTATTTTTAATATTGTTTTTGGACAATAATTAAAATTATTAGTTTTTTTCTGTCAAAAATCATCCTAATAATTACCTTTTCTATTTGTGGTGCTCTTTTTAATTAAAAACAACCCCAGAAAAGTACTTGCTTTTTTTTTAATAAAGATCCTAAATTTAAATTTTAAATGAATTTAATTATTTATTTCAATCACATTTTTACGTACACTGATTTGGAATATATATTTATAAACTACTATTGATTGTGATAAAAAAATCCAATTAACAAATGCGTCCCATCTAAAACCGGTACGCCGAATTATTATTTAACCTCAAACGATGCCTTGTTTCAGGTTAAGTGACAGACGGACATACCGGTTTATCTGGGACACATTTTTTATGTTCGACCATGTTTTAAATATTAAGCATAAATATTAATATTTTAGTAAATGATGTTATTAATTATTATTAGTTAATTATTACATTAAGGAAAAATAAAACGGTTTGTTGAAAGTATGTTTTGATTGTCAAGGCCACCAACAATTTGAAAATTAGTCTTTTTGGGGTTTGAAGATTTTTATTAAAATTATTTTATCAAATAGTCATTTATATTATAAAAACTAGTAGCATTTTTACATGTTTTATCAATTTATTGTTTTGTATTGATAGTAATGTTCATTGAGAATAAATTATTTGATGATTAACTATCAATTCAATTCCAATGAGTTTTTATACAATATAGTTTTCTTTGCCAGCAAATGCAATTTAAGGTTTTTGTCCCTGTAAACTATCCAAGTGGATATCCTTTAATCGCGTGTACAAGGATACTAAAGTGGTTTTTGTTGTTTAAATGTTAGTATTCGGTTTAAATTAGAAATTAATTAGGTGTAAGGGGCTTAAGTTTACTTTGAGTTAAAACGCACAGTACTAAGTTTAAAATAATAGAAATGCTATTCTTCTTAATAATTTTTCTACATTTATTTCGGTTAGTTCATACAAAACCTAATCTGGCTGAAATGAAATAAGTACATCCTTAACACGTTGATCGCCATGTCAGTCAAATGTGTCTGACGCTAAGAAATTTTATATAAACTATATGTCACCTATATATGTCTAACATGGTAGAAAGAGCTAAAAAGTTTTAATGCATGTCAGTCCATATTCTGAACATTATGTTTAATATGAATTTAATAGAAATAATATTTTACATTACACCTTTGTATATATACGTTAAATGTAAATATACGTTTTTTGTGAGTTTCCATTCGCTACAATACAGGTAAATTCTCATCCGTAGGCATTTTACATTTAAAATGTACATCGTTACCTTTTGAAGCAGGTCATATTTTTTGCACATTTGACACTTTCGTTTACTCCTTTGCTACTTTTGCATAAAATATAAATATATCTCGCTTATATACTTTATATATATATATATATATATATATAATGTATAAAAAGATGTATTATATATATAGATGTATAAATGTATAAAAAGAGGTCGAAATAATGCTTTTCCCTTTGATCGATGCCCTTGAGGAAATGTTCGGGTTATGAATACGTATGGACGACTTAACAAAAATCCTGAAACACACCCACAAAGGAATTCTTAGGTCTTACTTTGATTTTTAAATAAAAAAGTCAAAAGTTTTCCACAAATTATTAAAACAACTTTCAACCAATATATAACAAAGGGATCATCAACAAAAGAAATGACAACGTTTCGATACGGAAAATTAACACTTACATATTTACATGGGTTTTTCACGGTTGATGAAGCAATAACAAAATATTGATAATAAATAATTAGAGAATAATATTCAAATTATAATAATTAATAATTATTAGTACATTTGTTGACGCTTTGTAGCTAATATCGAAAAAAATGTGACGTTTCTATTCTAAACCTAGAGCAGTCTGTATGAGTACTTGTTATTTATATAAAATTTAATTTTTTCAAACTTTATTTTCAATACATTCATATTTATTTTATTGTATTGGCACTGAAGATGACACAATAGAAAATTTGTAACGAATGCAAAATTTATTTAAAAAAAAATTTTAGCATTTTCTTTCTTTTCTTCTTAAATGTATTCTGCGGATTATACGATTTCCTTCTCGTAAGAAAATCCGAACTCATTAGTCTGATATGAAAAGTGAAAAATTAACTTCTTTATACACATTTCTAAATAATATATATATATATATATATATATATATATATATATAAAATATACATTTGTAGAAGTCCATTTTTCTTCTTAATGGGTGCTCAAGATTTTATCGTGAGTTAAGTGTCGGAGAAATATATCATGTCATAACTGTTGATATATATATATATATATATATATATATATATATCCATTCTATTTTATCCATTTACTCTATCTTATCCATTCAGACAATTTCACCCATTTAGGCATATCAGTCTATTGCATTTATTCTATATATTTTATTTTTTCACCCATATTTATTTCATCTTTATTTTATTTTGATGCATGTATATGCATGTTATGCACGTGCACCATGTAAATAAATTCAGTGCACGTGTTCGCCAGAATCCTAAAAAATGTCTCGCACGATTTCGTGTTATTTTTCTTGAAAATTTCCAAAGTGGCCAAGACGTGCACCGTGTACAAACTTATTATTTCATAGTTTTAAAATCATTATGAAGTGAGACAATATCGCTAATTCAATCGTTAAATTAAATTTATTAAACTATTAAGTAATCAATAACGTTGTTTTGCCATTAAATGTAAGAAAATGTAAAACCTTCTTTTAATCAATTTATTTTCAAAATGTAGAATTTTATATGCTGTGATTTAAATCATATGTTCTGCTATCATGGTTTTAAATTGTTCAGCTATTTTTGAAATTATTTTTGTATTGATGGAGACGTTTGCTCTCACATTTTCTAAAAAAAACTTCTAGTATGAAAATTTATTAACTGATTATGAGTATGTAAGAATAAAATATATTATTAAAGTTTTAAGAGGAATTACTTATAGACTTTAGGATTTTGTCGATAATTGCAAATACTAATTACAAACGAAAACTGTTCGGGTTAAGAAAAAAAATATTATAAGGGAAAACAAAAGACTGGTTTCGCTTTTATCTCTATTTACAATCCATTTATTTGCAAAGTAATTATATTTTATTTATTTATTTATTTATTCATAAGCAAGCCGTAATCAATAATAATAGATATTATTTCAGGCTCTTGTCAAGCTTATTCATAGTTAATATTAAAAGGATAGTAATTTTATAATAATCATAGTAGCTGCACAAATTTCGCTTCTGAAAAAAAGAGCTGAAAAAAAAGCATTCGAACATTAAATACAACGTTCATCATCAAGTTCATCATATTGAAGTCTATTTGACCACCAGTCAAGCTCAAAATTCTTGCACAAGTTTGAAAGTTATACTCATTAAAAACCGTAAAAAATTTAAATTAATAAAATAGCAATAAAAAAATAAAAAATATATATGGTTGTACAGGCGATCAAATGGTCAGACTACATAGATAAAGGATAAGGATTATGCAAGAAAATAGTTATTGAAATCAAATTGAGAAAATTCAGTAATGTCATAAAAAGCTAAGTCTTTAAAAAGTTTAACTAGGGAAGCATGAAATTTTTTGCTGTCTAGGTTTCGGATATTGAGTGGAAGTTTATTCATAAGCTGAATACCTAGACCAAAGTATATAGTACTTGGTATTGCCTAAAAAAATCGCTGCATGATTCAAATTATATCACAGTTGTCACTAGAAATAATAAGAATGAACTTATCTTGATATTTTATCAAAAACTCAGCAAAATTATATTCGGAACAGAGAAATATAATAATAGATCAATTATCAACCAAATTATGTATGATTGAATCACTAAAATGACTATTATTACAAAATAATTTTGCGAAAGTAGGTGAAAATTTAGGGTTGTAAGTAATTTTCAACAATTGTTTGGAGACGATTGATAAGTCGAATTATTTTAGTTTTTGTTTTTATTTTAATTTATTTTGATTGGATACGGAATATTTACTCAAGTCAATGGAGCGTTTTGGGTCTGAATTTTTTTACTGTGCTCCAATTTGTATGAAATTTTGAAATTAGGTTCATCTTTTTAATTTTTTTCAGGCTCTCTCAAATTCAAAAGTGATAATAATTTAGACTCCTAGTAGAAAGTTGAAAAATTATTTACAAAACTATATTAATTGTATACATAGAAATATTTTATTAAGACTGTTCTAGAAGTATTTATATATGTAAATGTTTCCAACATTCTACAATTTTGTTCCAAGTAAATACTTTATAAAGCAATAACGAATAATATTTCCTTTTATCGAATAATAGAAGTACGTAAATAATTTTTAAGAAATTAAATTTACATATATAAAAACGTAGGTTTATTCGTAAAACCGCTATCAATCTTTCGAGTATTCATATTTAAAAAGGTACTTGACATTTCGTCAAAATAAATTTTAATTTGTATTGTGTATATATATATATATATATATATATATATATATATATATATATATATATATATATATATATATATATATATATATATATATATATATATATATATATATATATATATATATATATATATATATATATATATATATAATATATATATATATATATATATATATATATATATATATATACAAGTTACTTCTAGGTAGGTGTGTTTAAATCGCAAAACCCAAGAATGCGTTTAAAGTTGTGTAGTAGAAAATATTACAAGACATTACCATAAATATCAAAATACGTTTACAAACACACATACACACACATACATATATATATATATATATATATATATATATATGTATTAATTGTATGCATTACATGTCCTTAATGGGATTGTAATTACAGTTTAAATTAAACGACAAATAATTTTGAACGCAAGAAAATTTTATTCTCAATGTTTCTCATTTGTTTTATATACGAACAGCAACAACAACTCGTTACAAAACTATTTACAAAGTTTCAAACCCGTTTTATAAATAAATCCTTAAACCTATCTTTCAGTAATTAGGTGTACTTTGTTATAAGAAATAATTAATTTTGAAAATTGAGAAAACCTTATTTTGACATTTTCTAGACAATTTTTAATTGTTATAGCCCAAGCATTTTTCATTTTGGCCTAGATTTTTAGTGTTTTTCTAGACATTTTTTCTGATTTTTACTAGGGACTCTAGTCTAGACATTTGTAATAACTTTGCAGGAGATTTTCTTGTCATTCTGGCCTGGAATATTTGTAAGAATTTATTCCATCATAGTTTTTTTAGTTTCTCTATTTTTTTTTCAATTCTATTGTATTTTTATATTTTTTTATATTTTTTCATATTTTTATATTTTTTTATACTTTTCTATATTTTTTCGTATTATTTATATTTTTTTATTATTAGTAGTAGTTTTTGCATCTTTTGCATTAGAATTTGAATTCCAATTTCTATAGTAATTTCTTTAAACATTCAATTCCTTTGGTTTCTGAAAATATATCATTTTCATGGTTTTACTCCTTAATTTTTCAATTTTAGCTTGTATGCTTTCGTATGCATCTGTTAACGTCTTAGGCCCAACCCTGGTGTAATGAAATTATATAAATATATTTTTTAATACTCTTCATGCAGGATAGCAATAATTAAACCTAATCCTTTTATTTCACTATTTTGTAGTATAAAATAATTTTTCTAAGAAATCATATCCATTAAACTCTACCCAAGTAAATAAAACAGAGGTCAGGATCTGATTGGACAAAGAATGTAATGGGAAGTTGCTTGCATCCAAAAATGAACACAATGAAAAAATTATATAAAATTATCAAAACTTTGTAAATTAGTATCAACTATATAACTTGAACTAAGTAAGATCAGTAATATCTCTAACTTTATCTAGGAAACAAGTATTAACCCAACATTCAAACATATAACATCATCTGTAATAATTTTTACGATGATAGCTAATTGGTTACTTAACAATAAAACGAATATATATTTTTTTTTTCTTCCATCCTTGAGAGAGATATATCATAAATCTAATAAGAAAAGTTAGTTTCCTATCGGAAACTAGGTTTGGTTCGGATCTTTTGCTTTATTGCTGTTCTTGTTCTTAGAGTTGAAGTTGGAGTTCTAGTTGTTTGTTTGATCCAATCAAGTCTAATTATTACGACGTCTGTCCCTACGAATCTTCCCTTCCACTTATGAGTTAAGGTAAGGTAAGGTACCTAAGGGTTCCTTTGCCTCTTCCGACAACTTTTGTCAAGGTCTCTAAAAGTTGGCCGCTAACTTGATGAAGTGGATGATGATAGTTGGGAGGATTGAGGGAAAAGTTTTAGGGATTAGTAAGACGATGATGAAGTACAAGTCTTTATGTTAATATATAGGTAATAATTTGTTTTCTGATGACGTCCCATTTTTTTTTTTAACTTTTTTTTCCATAGACCATCAGAATACAACGTTTCTATAAGCTTATGAGTTGTTGTTATATTTGGCGATTAGAGGTCTACTCCATTGAAGAGATCATCTGCTAGAATTAATCTACAGCTGTCTGTTTATAATTTAATATTGCAGGTCCTTTGGCCAACGTCCCAATTTAACTTTTCTTTGGTGATTAAAAACAAAACTAGTGTATGGTATCGTGCCTTAAGGTAAATTTCTGGAACTTCCCGTACCGAAATGAAAAGAGTAAAGAGAAAGTACTAAAGAAACATATAACACTTACAGAAATATTCTAAACAAGTTTTAGAATTATTGCAAGGAATAGTTGGTGTTTTTTGTATATCAAAAATTAAATGAAATTTAAATAAATTATTAAAGAATGTGTAGTATATAAGTAACTGTTTTTGAAATTACACTGAAGATGAGACACACCATAGTCTCGAAACGTCTGTAATCATAAAATAAAGTTGTGTTAAACAAATCTGAGTGCTGTTTTGTTCATATTAAACAATTAATATTCGTTCCACTCATATCATAAAATTCTATATACATTATATATATATATATATATAATATATATATATATATAATATTTTAATAACGATCATCCTAGTGAAAAAGTATTAAAAAGATTCAATTTGAAAGAAATAAATACAAATTAATATGTAAATAACGTTTATTCTGACTAATACTGATTAATATAATACAATTATTAAGTTATACACATAAACCCTAACTTCACGCATGTGTCATCAAACACACATCAGAAAATTGCACTTATGATAAAATTGTTATTAGACTTTTGTGCCTTTTGGAGGTTAGGTTTTGAAACATCTGATCGCAAAACAGATATATTAGGTTGTCAAATATCTCCCTTCCGCTTTTTTGCTCTTGTTTTCTAATACAAAAAGGCGGAAGGGAGATATTTGACAACCTATTATAACTTGTTGATTGTTTCTTAGTACCAACTCATACGAATATAGACCCGTAACATTGCACTAACATAACATTTCTATATTTTATCCAACAAAGTGCCAAACTGGGATTGAAACGTATGAAAATTTTTTATAAAATGTACTTTTTAGAAACAGAATGAAACAGAAATATACTTTTTAGAAAAAAAGGTTTTTGAAATTATGAAATTTAATAAAGTAATACAATTATACCAATAGACACCTATTAGAAGTCGCATTGATTAGTTTCTGCTAGAAATGTTATTTTTATTTTTGAAATTTCAAAAATTTATCTAAATGGCCAAATTTCAAAGCAAATTTCAATTCCTTTTGATGATGCCGATTAATTACATATATAAGAAAGTTTATGCAACTTGCCTTAAGGCAAAATGCTACTTACAGCTGGTTCATAAAATTTTTA
>NW_020539725.1:60899441-60921802 GCF_003426905.1 Ctenocephalides felis | reverse complement strand
GCAGCCGCTGTCGAGCAAATTTAATGAGCGGCGGTGCTCCTGCTGCAGCAGCAACGTAATTAATTATTAATATTGGGCACACAGTGGAGAAGAATAATTTATAATTACATAAGGATAATAGACACATGAGAATGAAGTTTATGAAAATTTTAGATTTTTTTTCAAATTTGTGGAAATACAGCAAATTTATATTAAAACTTTATCAGGTTTTACGAAACATGTTAGGATAGAAATTTTGACAAATTAATTCAAAGTTAAGCCCGGTGCACACGACGCCAGATTTCATGCCGAACAGTTTTTGTTGGTTGTTACTCTAGCAACGACATGATAAATCATAATTTACGATCTTGCCCGACATAATTTGCAAAAATTAAAAAAACTAGTTGGGTGTATGGCATCGTGCCTTAAGGCAAATTGCTGGAACTTCCCGTACCGTAATGAAATCTTCGAGAAATATTGAATGTTTTCAAATCCATTTTTTCTGAGGTATGCCAAAATGTCCAGAAACCTTCAAAACGTCGAAAAATGTAAAAATTACCCTACGGGAAGCTAAAAATTGCAAACCTTTTTAATATTTTTATATCAGTATTAATTATCCGATAAAAATACTGATTTTCAAAATCAATACTTGTTATATTAAATGAAGCATTTTATTATTCTTTATTATTAACTTCCCGTAGGGTAAGTTATTGCAATGGGCCGAAAATCGGAATTGAAAATTTTTACATTTCTCGACGTTTTGAAGCTTCTGAATGTTTTGGCATACCTCAGAAAAAATGGATGTGTGTGTGTGTATGTATGTATGGATACAATTTCGAGTCATTTTAGGGCGCACGGATCAACCGATTTGAATGATTCAAAAAACATTCGATTCCTATTGATAGGGAAAAATCTGATTAGTTTTAGGCAAAGGCAGGACCAGCCGTTTCGGAGATACGGAGCAAAGAGTGCAGAAAATAGAATTTTTGAGAGAACGGAGTATCCGATTTGAATGATCTAAAAAATATTCAATTAGTAATGATTGGTAGAAGTGTATAATAGTTTTTGGCAAAGGCAGGCCCAGCCATTTCGAAGATACGGAGCTAAATATGTAAAAAATGGCAGTTTTTGAGAGAAATAAGCGTCCGATTTAAATGATTCAAAGAACTTTCTGCTTGTCTTAACAAAATAATTGATTGTGGAAAAAAAAAATTGTTCCAACTTTTTTTTTTTTAGTTTTTTAGTTTTTTGTATATCGAAAATATTTTAGATTTTATTTTTAATTCTGACTATAGTTCTAATATACTTTACAAAATAATTTTAACTCTGCAATTCAGTTTATATAATTCTAATAAATTAGACAATGTTACAATATTTATAATAATCTATTTGAAAACATTCAGTATTCCTAACATTTCGTTACGATACGGAAAGTTCCAGCAATTTGCCTTAAAGCACGATGCCATAATTGCCTCAAGACAGAATTCCACTTACAGCTAGTTATTATTTCACTTAATCCTAATCAGATGCGATACATACATGTTTTTGTTTACAATTCATACAATTCTCTGTTTGTACACTTATAAGCATTGGTGTATTTTAGACCTGTAAAATATAAATTGTGAAACTCACAGTATATATTTATAACAATCTATTTGAAAATGCACAAAATTACTATTAATCATAAAATAAGTGAAAATCTGGCGCAAAATTCTTGCTCGCCAGAAATCCTGTTACGACAGAAGTCCTGTTACAAGAATACCGGGCTTTAATAAAATGTAATTGAGTTTAATTTTATCAATTTTCCGAATGTTTCAAATATTACTTTTCCCTCTATATTACCCTCTAAATTGCACAAATCTTAACGCAACCCACTTCCTATCGCCCATTAAAGCTCCACCGTAGAGCGTAGCTGCTCAGTCTGCTACGAGACGTCGTAGACGCACGTAGTCCGGTGGAGCTATTCGGTAAAATATAAAAAATACGAAAAATTTACGAAAAAATAGGCGAAAAAAAATACAAGCACCTATTGATAGACCCTCGGTGACGGTTTAAAAAAATTTAATACATGTGCTGTTATATATGATTGATAAAAAAAATCAATGTAAGAAAGTTATTTACAGATTTATTTGGTAAAAAAAATATTTTCTGATGAATTTTAATGTTTTTTTTTTTAATTTGGTAAAATATACTAATGTGAACAGTTTTAATTTGATTTACTAAAAAATGTGACGTGTCTATAGCTTGGAACTATTTTGACAAAGGTAAGTCTGATAATTTACATTAAAAATATTAATTAGAATTTTTGGACTATTATAAAAAATTAGAATGAAAGAAATAAACAAAAGTGCATTTAAATAATCAAGACAATATACTGATAATAATAACATATTACTATTTATTTTTTAACTTCTCGTAGGGCAAGTTATAGTAACCGCAAAAAAATCGAAATGAAAATTTTAATATATCTTTACATTTCAAAGGTTTCTGAACATTTAGCATACCTTAGAAAAAATGGATGTATGTTGTTGTGTGTGTGTGTGCGGATACAAATTTTCGTCGACGATTTCGAGAATACCGATCAACGTAAGTAATTTTTTGACAAATTCCTAGTTTCTAATTCATTCGAAGTAAAATTTTTTAAAAATGTTAATCGTTTTTAAAAAAATAATAATATTGGTACGGGAAGTTCCAGCAATTTGCCTTAAGGCACGATGCCCTAATTGCCTTAAGACAGAATTCCACTTACAGCTAGTTATTATTTACTTCTGCTACATAGTAAAAATTTTGAAATTTACACAAAGTCTATTAATATTTTTAATTTTACTAGTAATCGCAAAAAAATCGAAAATGAAAATTTTAATATATCTTTACGTTTCAAACGTTTCTGAACATTTTGGCGTACATGGTACATAGTAAGATTGTAATACTAATAATAATAGAAAGTACAAATTTTATGTACATTTATATGGCTATGCAGAGCGATGCTTCAAAATTTTCAAAAAAATCAAAATACAAAAAAAATCAATATATAAAGAGAATCTAATTTTTTAAAAAAGTCAAAATTATTCAAAAATTTCAATATTTCTCAAAAATCTAATTTTTTCAAAGTTTTGGGAAGTTTTTTTTAATAATTTAGTTTTGGTACGGAAAGTTCCAGCAATTTGCCTTAAGTCACGATGCCATGCACCGCTAGTTGAACATAATTTTCACCGAATAATTATATCCCAAACTTGCTATATTTTCCTTGAGACTCTTTTAAACAAGGCAGATAAAAAAATTCTGAGATGGGATTATTCTGTTATCTTACAGTAAGATAAAAGAGCTCAAATAAAAGAAAACGCCTGCGCGATTTCGGTTCTTTTATATTGTGCTTCCTACTAAAAATCTTATAAATTTTCAAGTCATCTTATCTTAAGATAAGAGTCAAATTCAACGTCTCGTAAAGATTAATCATGAAAATAATTAGAGTTTCCAAATTACTTGCAGAACTATAATGGACGTCTATTTGTATATCTCGGAGACGAGACAGTTCAACTCGAGTGGTTTCGGAATGTATTTACATTTAAAACTATACATATACATATATACACACAATATATATATATATATATATATATATATATATTTGGATGTACATATATTTATCTTTACAAGTTGATATAGATTGCAGAGAGAGTTTGCAAAATCTGCAACTGGCTCTGACACTTGAAATAATAGATGAAACTGGCTGATGCCAAATGTTCAAATGGAAATCGTAATATATACATGTATATATATATATATATATATATATATATATACATATATGTGGAGCACTTTCCAGATACAGCCATATTTAAATAATAGATCACATTGTGTTAATCTAAATAAACGAGGAATGAAATTTGTTTCTAGGAATTCACGTATACAATCGGGCGTACCGCAAGGGTCCATGCTAAGACCATTATATTTTTTCAAGTACCTTTGAGTTAGTTAATTTCAATGACCTTTGAATACACACTGTGAATGATACATGTGGAAGCAAAAAATCAGACTAAACTCAATCAATTGTACATTTAACTAGCATATGCATTTCACATAGTTTTATTATCTACTTATTATGTACGCTATGAGTTTCATCATTTACTATGTTTAACACATTTTAAATTCAAATGTTTATCAAATGAAAGATATTTTATTGGTTGTTTTTATTTTTATATTCTAATAAAATGCTTTTGGCTTGGCTTAGAAAGAAAACAAATGTTGATTGACCCTTCAAGTCCGATTGCAAGTACCACACGGACATACACTTGACGACAAGTGTAATTGTGAAAAACGATTCCGAGTGTAATGGGGAAAAATCACATGTATAGTAATATATATATATATATATATATATATATATATATTCAGTGGAACAACTAAAAGAATTTATAATAATGTAGGAGGAAAATGATATAAAGTTATAGAACTTATATATAAATACTTACAGAAAATTAATCATACAAAAATACACTACGCTATCATAGAGTAATAAACCAAGCTATTAATAATTGGAACATTTAAACTAATGATTTTTGACAATTTTTTTGTTACATTCTAGTGTGTATAGAGTAACTGACGTCTAAATACTAAATGAATTGGGTTTACAATTTTTTTTTGTGAAAGTGTAAAAAGACTGGTAAACATATGTTTTTGGTCAAATAATAAAATAATAAAATACACGCTTCATTCAGATATGTTGGTGTTTTGAAAAATGGTCAAGGATTATTTTATAGTCATTGCAAAGCGAATTGTTGTCCAATCTTTTATTTATGACCGTCTCATTGTGTAAAGATATTAGGCATCCTTCGCTAAATCTTCTTTTAAATAAATTAGTTTCGAAATGTAGGATCGTGGGATTGAAAAAATCTATGTTATGTTTGAGCTCATTAATGTGATCTGCTAGCATTGTTTTATACTTTTACAACTTTGTTTTTTTATAGCTACTTTAGTTTTTTTTTTACTTGGTGTGCTCGAATTAAAATGAATCAAAATATATATCAACACCAAATTCAATGTATTATACATATAATATATTATGTAGAGTTTTGAACAAGAAATCCAATGATAGTAAAAAATCTAAAAGTTTTTATTATTCCCTGTTAACGTTTTGGAACTATGTAAGTTCAATCTTCAGGACCTTTGTCAAAAACATCATCTTGATTAGAAAATAAGCAATCAAAACTAATAGTAATAGCAAGTATAGATAAAAATCAGTGGATTGTTATATAAATAATAAATTTATGAAAGAGCGACTGGAAATGTTAAAATGAAAACTAGTTATTTTTGAATAAACGTGTTAAGAAGAGTGATAATTAAACAAACAAAATTATTTACCTGCATGATTGATTATGCACTAACACTTTGCATACGAAACGATAAAAACAACTTTTTATAAAATGCTTCAATTTGTTTCTATTATTTTTTTTAATAGACAAAGAACACATTTTGTAATAAAAGAAGTTTATAAGAATGTTTTTGATAGTTGCATTTATGTTTTTAACTTCCAAAAACAGAAGTTTCAGCAAAAAATCGATTCGCTAATTTAATGTTTTCTCGACGTTCCAAGCCATTCTGAATCGAATGAGACCAAATTTGAAAAAAGTATGTGTGTGTGAGTATGTGATCATAGTTTTTTTAGTTTAGCGTGCAAAAAGACGTAGTTTTACTTTCCAATTAATAAAAAATAAAATAGTTATACTTTATAAATGTTTGATTAAATATGGAAGGCGTTTCTAGACAACATTTCACTAATTTTTACTCAAAAACATAACACAAAGCAGAATATGGATAAATAGTGCAAAATAGTCTATTATTTGGATTTTTGAGAATAAAAAAATAATTTGATAATTATATATGTATATGTCTATATATATAACAGAACGTATAATAGAGTATTCAAGCATCTCTCTAGTTAAGGTACGGAACCCTAAAAAATCCCCTTTATATATAGATAAATATATGAAAGTCTTTTTCTTGTCACAGACTTAATTCTTCTCGGTCCTTTTTGTGTTTTACAAAGATTGCTACATAAATACACTTTGTATATATATATATATATATATATATATATATATATATATAAATGTATAAATGTATAAATGTATTATAGATATATGCCCTGCGGTGCGTTTAAGAAAGTGTCAATTGTCTCGCAGCTTAAGTTGGGGGTAAATATATTGCTCGGGCAACCCTATAAATTTTATACATATAAGCTAGTCTTATACATATATACATATATATATATATATATATATATATATGATTTTACAAGAAAGCTTTCTAAGTCATACACTTTTTAAAGTAAAACTTAAATATGTCAAAAATAATTTTTAATGAGACATCTATACGCCTCGAGTCCCAATTTTAACTTTTTATCAGTGTTTAAAATACACACAAGCATTAAAATTAAAAATATTTTATAGAGCAAGATAATATTAGATGTTTTTATATTAACACAAGTTTGATTAAATGGTAAAAGAATGAATATTATTATAATTAATTAATAAAGTAACTAAAATGTGATGTTTTCATTTAGACTTGAGAGAGAACCTCATGATGGTGCGTATCTAGTTCCGAAACGTACAAATTTAATACCAGTTTCTATTATTTTTATCAAATCACCTATATTTCTACATATGTATTAATACAGTTTTTAAAATCAACTGACTTATGATTAAAATAATTTTTAATGAATAAAAAACACAAATTATTTGAAAAATACAAATACAACATTGAGTGCATGAAGAAATTAATTACAATCCTATTTGTGAGTAATAATAAATATATTTAATTTTTAAAATTAAATTATAAACATACATCTAAAATTCAAGATATCAAACGTGTTGTTTGTGTTCTACAAAATCAGCCTTTTCTAAATTAATTGTGGATTTTTTAAAGTATAAGTTTGATAAGTGTGTGTTGATTTAAAATTCAATTTAGAATCGAATTACACGCAAATTCTAATTAAAAATATTAAATGTCCACGTTTACAAAATTACAAGATGTTACCATCATAAAATAGAGCATTTAGTTTAGCTTATTGTTAGTTAATTTATATATAATTTATTAAAGTTTTTAATAAACTGTAAAAATGAGTTGATTTGTAGTTAATAATTTCTAACTTTATATCTCGTTTTGTTCAAATCAAGTAGAGAACGTCGATTATTTTTACTTAATATATTCAATTATATCAAATCCTCGGAATATTGAGTCAAATTCATTTAGCTATTCCGAAGAGGTCTAACCAACCCTCATCCGTAACATTGGTCCTTCGAGCCGGATTTGAACCAGCGACCGGATTTATAAAAAAGTAGTACAAAATATTTGTTTACAAAAATAAATATTATGGCAGTCCTACAAAACTATGCTCAAATTTCTAGGCAAGTTTTCTATTATAAATATAAATGTAAAATAAATTCGTAACTGAAAATATAAGGAAATAAATCACAACACATCACAGAAAAAGGATATAATGGATCCTCCATGTACATCTCACATGAGAAAAAGGACTTTTCCTTGGGTGAGATGAAGTGCGAGTAAATACATTTCAGATAGAGAAAATGTTTGCTTTTTGTTGCCCTTTTTTTGTTTCTTACGAGAACGGAAAGACAGTTTCTTTGGCAACTAGACATTTTATATAAATCAAAGGCATTTATAATATGCATTCGTACAAACACACATGGATATACACATACATTTTATAATATAATATTATGATGGAAGAAACATTCTTTCGTCAAACAATCATTCAATAAATCAAATATTACAATGAATTCTAAAAATATTTAGCATATGGATAAAATTAAATTAAAAATACCTATGCAAGTAAGGAATGCTAAATGAATCTGCACAATCAATAAAAAAAACTCAATTAAATATTACCAATATACATTTTTTCGTGAAATTAAAATTGAAAAATTTAATTTCATAAATTATAATTTTTTTATAATGAGTGTATAAATTTATACAATTTTTGGTCAGGAGAAGCTTAAAAAGTAATAGTATAAAAGATTTAACGCCAGCGATCCTCCGGTCGATTCCTGGCAATGACATAGAATTTTTAATGATGAGTTAAAATTAAACACAATTCAAATTAATGATTTGAAATTGCAAAATTTATAAATAGTTTAATTGAAATTAAATCAAATTTGAAAAAGAAAAGCAAAACTTTTGAATTGGAGAAGATCAGATTTAGTAAAAAACCGTTGTAAAGAGCAAAAAAAAAAACAAATTGAACAGGACCTATATATATATATATATATATATATATATATATATATACATATATATAAAATATACTATATATAGAATATATAAAAAGATAGTATAGAATATATATGAAAGTAGTATAGAATGCAAAAATGAAAGGTTGTAGTAAAAAAAATTGTGTCACTTCACAAGTATGTTTATATAGGACATTTAAAAAAAAAACTTTGCCAAAAAAACTATAGCTAACAAGTAAACTTCAAACTAGCAACGTTTCAATAAAGAAACTTCATCATATATTTAAATATCAACTTTCAAGAAGTTCGGATATCCCCGTCTGGATATTTGTTGAAACTTATAGGCCATAAATAAACCTTAAAATATTATTAGCTAATAAAAATTACGTAAAGAATATATTTAGGCTGGTGCTATAGAATTGAGAAAAAAAATATTATAGATGCTCCGTTGCCTCAAAAACTCGACTTCTATTTTCTGCACTTATTACTCCGTATCTCCGAAATAGCCGGACCTGCCTTCGCGAATAACTAATCAAAACATCTCCCTGTCAATATGAATCGATTGCTTTTTGAATTATTCAAATCGGTTCGTCCATACCCCCGAAATCGTCGACTAAATATTGTATCTCTCACACGTACATCCATTTTTTCTGAGGTATGTCAAAATGTTCAAAAACATTTGAAACGTGAATTTTCATTTTCAATTTTTAGGCGATTAAAGTAAATTAAGGAAAATTAATAATAATTTTAAATTGATTCCATGAAAAAAGTCTAGTGTTTTATAAAAATTTAAATAATTATCAAATTTTTTGACAATAATTTTTCCATACAAAAATGTCTTATATCTAAGATGTCAATTTGTACACATCAGATGTTTTGAAATATTTGAGAGCAAAAACGAAGGATTTAGTTCAGAAAAACATAGCCTAAGTAACGTTAGATGTTCAGAATATTAATATATATATATATATAATATATATATATATATATATATATATAATGGATATGTGGGATGTGTATACGACCCTTAGGGCCAAATACCTTAACGTAATACGTCTTCTAATATAGGAAGAAGGCAGGTGCCCGCATTCTACATTATCGAATTAAAGCTTAAAAGGTCCCTATAAGACCTTTAACCTACCGACCCACACAAATACATAAATACATATACATATATATATATATATATATATATATATATATATATATATATATAGGTAAAATACCAATACAAAATAAGTTAATGACAAAAGATCTGATAAGGGCTCCGACGTCTGCTCCACTTTGATCTTCTAAAATATACATGCAGGGGCTTCGATAAAATCGAGTCAAATTCTTCTTTATATAAATATATACACAATTACATAGATAGGGAGCTCAAAACTACCCTTTGCAATATATTTTGTTATACTTAAAACCGAATGGACGGGACTAATATTAGGAAAGCATGTTTTGAAGAATTAGGACGAGAAAAACCTAAAACTTTCATCAAGATAGTTGATATATAATATAGATTATTTTTTAGATTAATATTAAAATTATCAGAAATGTTAAATGTAAATTATTAGGCGTTTCAATTCTCACAAATGAAAACTTTGCCATACCAAAGCGTGGCTGGGTTGCTATTTATTATTAATAAAATGATATAAAGAAAAATTTGAGATTAATAGTCATTTTAGTACAAATTAGTTTCATTCCATAATATTAAATCACAATACATTTTTTTCCCTTCTAACTTCTAGCAAATACTAAAATTAGATCCTGAATTAAGTTATGTGAACCCCAAACGGCGTAATTTGTATTGCGTTTTCAACTTTCATTTTATTTGGTTATTATTTTATTACATTTAACAATAAACAATGCTTTTAAAATTTTGTTAAACATGCTGAATGATGAGCTCTCATACAGTGTCAAAACGTACATAATATATAGTTAATTATTTATTGCTCTTTATTTTGATTATTTTGCTGAAACTATGCATTTGAAGTATATATATATATACATATATATATATAACAACTCCTCCTGTTACTGCGTTTTTGCTTTGGGAAAGAAGCTGTCGCTTTCTCGTCTCACAGGCAGTTTTATGACTTTTTAAGTATACGTTTTTTTCCAGAAAATACAAAAATATTACTTTAAAGATACAAAACAATGAAATTGTGTTCAAGTACGAATAGCTCCAATGTATAATTTATTGAATAGTAATGGGTCATATTTCTAACTACGACAAACTTTGGCCGTGAATGACGGCAATCAGGAATATACACGAAACGCAATATATTTAATCTGGTTTGTCCATCGTCTAAAATAACTAGCAATACTTTAGAGTGCAAAATTTATCAGCGATATCAATAGTATTTAAGCAGCAAAAAATATTTAGTATTATATTATTACTCTTACACAATTATATAATTGTGTAAAAGTAATAAAATGCTAATCAAACTACCCGATATTATATTAATTCTCAAATAGAAATAGCAGAAGAAAAAATTAGAAAGCAGAAGTATTATTATTTGATGAAAATATTCTATGATAAATGTTTTGCTTTTATGACGAAGTTTACTACATTATTTTTATATAAAATTATTCCAAAAAATCAATTATTTTCTTATTAAAAGAAAATAATTAAATTGAATTTGATACTCAAGTTTTGCGTTTTTATTTTGGTCAACACTATTAAAATTACGAGTCATTGAGTCGTAGTGATCATGTGGTCGACCGAAAAATTTCAAAACTCGTCATTTATTTGCGAATTTTTTAAAAAAATTATTGTATTGCTATTTTTTAAATTTAATAAGCCCATCTCTAGACAGGACTAATATTAGGAAAAGCATGTTTTGAAGAATTAGGACGAATAAAATATGAAAGTCAATCAATATAGTTGATGCTATTTTAAAATAAATTTCATCTTTAGAAATGTTAGATATAAATTATTAGATATTTCAATACTCGTAAAAAATAAAGAATAGAATTGAAAAGCGTGCGGTTCAGTTGCAATTTATTACCAAGAAAATGATATAAAGAAAAATTTGAGATTAATAGTCACTTTAATACAAATTAGTTTTATTCCATAATGTTAAATACCAATACATTTTGTCCTTCTAATTTCTAACAAATTTTAAAATTCGATCCTGATTCAAGTTATGTGAACACCTTCGTTTCTAAATGATATTATTTTGCATTGCGTTTGTTTATTATTTTATTTCATTTAAAAACACTCGACTTTTTCCCGAGGATATTTGTAAATGTTTTGACTTCACAAGACTTTAACACACTGTATTTTAACACAGGAGAAAATCGAGTGTTTTGAACAAAAAATATTAGTGACATGGATATATAAATTATTACAGAATAAACCTGATGATGGAACGTATCTAGTTCCGAAACTTCGTTATTAAACACCTTCAAAAAACAAATTGTTTTTTATTATTGGATTTACTGTTCGGGAAAGAAACAATCAATATATAGGAAAAATCCAGGACTTATCTAATGAATATATATATATATATATATATATATATATATATATATATATTATAAATCACATTAATCCCTAGTTGTCTTCCGTTATCTGTTCAGCACCCATTACTATCCTTCCTATACTTTCTATATATATCTTTCCATCTTATTATAAATTCATCCCTCTATATCAGTACCTATCCCCTACCCCCAAAGCCCCATTTTAGTTCAGTCGTCTCGTTGAGCCCCAATGAATTATCCGACGCCGCCACTGTGAAATTATTTCGCGCTCACGATGAAAGATTTTGCCACTTCGGCGAAGAAAATGATATATAATAATATTATATTATATATAAAATATGAGTGTAACACGTCTTAATAAAAGTCTTAAAAAAATTTAAATTTAACCCATTGATAAGGGTTTCATAAGTTCAAAATTTCAACACAATTTTTCATTTATTTCCTCCTTTTTCCTTCACTCGAGTTAATTTAATCCCCTGCAAGCGCATTCATATAGTTTTCCCATTTTTTCCATTTTCATATTTTATTCTTCTAGTTGTAACTTTCCAATGAAAAAGTTTTATTTTGAAGCTTTTCTTTCGCCATAAAGAAAATTAAATTCTATTTTGTTGTTATTAGTTCAGGGAAAATATTCTCTTTGTTATTATTATTACGAGCCGACGAAGAAAAATAAGGAAAATGCAAAACACCTTGTGTTGGGAAAAGATAATTGCTGGAGGGAAAAATAAAAAATAAAGTTTGATAGTTCGAGGAGTTAATTGTAAAGGTTTTACTAGAAAAATAATACGAAATAAATTCCCATGACTATGGTTATTTTGTCGTTAGAGTACTTCAAAAAAATAAAAGATTTTTTTAAAGTATGTCCTAATTTCTAATCTGACTAGACTTAATTAAATATAATTAATAAATGCACAAGTAAATCATTCTATTGAATTTCTTAATAATTGTAATAGGCTGTGTTAAAATGTTTTGTGACATTTTTAGAGACGTATAACGTGGGTGTAACAATAGGTTTTCATGTACAACCACGTGAAACCCTATAAAGTGAATGAATAAAGAATTTGGAGTAATAAAAAATATTTCTCTCTCTTTATATATATATATTTACAAAGTCTAGTAATCGGGCATAACATCAATAAAAACATGAATTTCTTTCAAAAATTTATTTTAAATCCATAAGTTTCGGCTCTAATCTAGCCTCCATTCAGTGGAAACTAAAAATAAAATTAAAAACTTAAATTCCGTTTATTTATTGTTTTATTGCTGTAAATAGTTAAAAAAGATCCTTCTATAATCCTTCATTTGAATAAATTTTTGTTCGAATTGTAGTACAGTCGGCTTAGAAAAGTCCATATTGTGTTTTAAAGTATAAATATGATCCGCAATCATAGTTTTAACTGTCTTGGATTTTTTGAATTGTTTTTATGTTGTTGTAAACGTTTCATTAGGTTCTGGCTTGTTTCTCCTATGTAAATTAAATTACAATCTAGACAATTAATTTGATAGATGAGATTTTTAAGTCGTTCGATAATAAAAAGGGTTTTTGTTTTGGTAAAAATAGTACTAGTCGTCCATACTAAACGTGTGGATTTAAAATGAATTTTTGAAAGAAATTCATGTTTTTTATTGATGTTATGCTTGATTACTAGACTTTGTTAATACATTTGTCAATATCAAATTCAGAATCATACAAAATATATAAATATATAAATGAAATAATTTACTTTTTGAATAATGTAATATTTCACAATAAAATGACAGCAAATTATGTAAGAAGAATTAATTTTTTTCAACACTTCGATGTGATTTATATTAGGAATAGCATATAAAAATATGTAGAATTCATTTTCAATTTTTGAAATTAATAATGAATTTTCACTTTTCACTAAATTTTCTAACCTACAATTAATACTTAATTTATACTTTTATAATTGTAACATTTTTTCTTTAAGTTATTGCATTATATAATACTAATGTTAGGCTTAATATTGTTTTATAGTTGTATTTTACTCTAATCAATATTATTTATTGAATTGAATTATTTCTATTCAATTAAGATCATTTATTTTATGCAATTACTAAATTTAATCCTGTATCCAAAATAAAAATATAAATATAAATATGAAGAAAAGTTTCATTTTAATTTTTTTCATATTATTATTATGTGAATATTATTCACAACCCTGGTTTGAAATTTAGACCTGGTTATTTTGTAAGAAGTTTTGAAATCTTAATCATATAATAAAAATCAATTAAATTGTAATGATTTATAAAACTAGCCGCTTACAGATCTAATCTAATCTAAATTAGTTCTTGCAGAAAATAAATACTTTTTAATTATTATATTTGAATTTTTAACTACCTAATAATTTATAAATAATTTTATAACTATTAATTTTGTAATTAATAAATCTAAAAGGTTTACCAATGCCTAGGCTTTTTAATTGTGATATTTTTTATTTTTATTACTTGTTATTCATCCTGAAAAATTAAAAAAAATTCATATTATCAAAAATATAAAAAAGTAATAATTTGTTAATTTAAAAATAAAAAAAACTAAAGAAAGAAACAAGTTTTGAACATTTATAGTTCTTCAAAATGTATTATCAAATTGTCATTTTTAGAGAATAATAAATATTTAGACTTACTTAGCATATTTATATATTATCATATTGATATTGATATAATAGACCAGCATATTATCTTAAAAAATTTTGTATAATTTTGATCGGCAATAAATTTATGCAAAAAAAATAATTACTGAATAGAACAAAAGGCAGAGATTGTTGATTATAAGAAAGAGATAACATTCTAAAAATAATTTTAAAAAATCCATTTTCTTTTATATTAATATTTAAAAAAAAATCAACAGGATTTCTACATTTAAAGTTCTTCAAAATGTATGTAAAGTCTAATTGGCGTTTTTGGAATATTTTAAATTCTTAGACTTTTTAGACTTTTTTTTACTAAATTTTTAGCCTAAAAAGCAGACATTATTAATAATATAAAAAAAACACAACATTTTAGATGAAATAAAATAAAATAAATAATTGTAAATAAAAGAGATAATGAAAAAATAGATAAAATTGTTGTTTTTGTTGAAAACATGAATTTGATCGAAAACTTTTGTTCTGATTTAATATTTTTGAAAATTTATTTGAAAATTTATGTGAAAATTTTATTATGTGAAAAGTGTCTCTTTTGCAAACAGATCATTAGACGGTAAAATAAGAATAAATTTCAAAAAATCAAATAATGTCAATAGACAATTTGTGTAAGAAAAAAACAGGGGATGTATAAAGCATTCGTACATGAGCATTTAAGCCTGATAAGCAAAACGTGAAGTAATTTATTTAAATGAAGTATAATACTCTCACCTGCCTTAGAGCAGACCTCCTACTCCTACACAATATATATATATATATATATATATATTTATAAATGTATATATGAAATGAGGTGTGACTTGTGGGGCATTTTAAGATTTTTGCCAGCAGGCAGTTCAAGTGAAGAAACGTGACCGAACTTTATGAATCGATAACCACGGGAATGCGAATTTATCCAACAACCCATCCACAACCCACGAATTGAGAATTGGGGCCATATTATATAAAGACAGATATAAGATATATATATATATATATATATATATATATATATATATATACATATGTAACAAAAATATATCGCAAACTTAATATCAGCAATACAAAATCATAAATAAATCACGTCCAAAATCTTCGAAATATTGCAAGAATAAATTTCAATTTTAAAGAAAACATGAATTTTTTAATAGACTAATTTGCAAATTGTAGTAATATTTTTAGTAGTTCATACACTAATCTTTTAATTTTTAATTCGAGATCTAAATTACAATTTTTATAATCAGACATGAGGTGGATTACTATTATACTATTCGATCAGATTGTGAAATATAAATATAAACTAGTTGGTATTGGTATTTTGCCTTGAGGCAAGTTACATGAACTTACCGATATGTGTAAATAATCGACTTAATTTATGATATATAAATTAATTTATGAGTAGTTAAAAGTATTCAAAGTGGATTTATTACACATTATTGAAAATCGAACACGTCAACCAGGTCGGGGTATTTTTTAAAAACAAATTTTCAAAAATCAATAAGTTTAATAATTGAGCCAGTTTTTTTGTAGGACTTTAATTGTTTAGTATGTTCATTAAGACCAAGTATTTATCGTTAAACCAAGTGAATCATTTAATTTTAATTTTAACAAATGTCAAAAGAACTACTCATTTTTTCAAATTTTGATGAGTTTTTAAAGTTAAACTATTTGCCATAAAGCCGTAATATTTCAGTAAGTTCTATAAGACCATGATATATATCGCTCAAAAAAGTTCCATTAAATTTTTGATTTTTTAAAACGGCTCGGCCGATCGTCGCACAAAACTGAGATACGATAATTCTCATCGAGATACATCAAATGGTTTTTAAATTTCTGAAATCGGTTCAGGCGTTTTTGAGCAAACGACGATGAAAGTTCTAATTTTGACAAATGCCAATAAGACGATACTAATTTTTGCAAATTTTGAAAATTTTTTAAAGCTAAACGAGTTGTCGCAGGGCCGTAATATTTTAGTATGATCTAGAGGACTATGGTATCTACCGCCAAAAAATAATAAGAATCGACGAAAAAAATTTTTTTAACACCTCATTACAAGAAAACGACCTGGCCGATCTCTGCCAACAACTCATCAGCACGATTCCCAATCAATATGTTTAGAACGGTTTTTGAATTTTCAAGATCGGTTCAGAAGTACGAACAAAAACGTGGACGAAAAATTTTTCACTTTTCTGCTATTTATAAGGAAACAGCTTGGCCGATCGTCGCACAAAACTGACAAACAATAATCCTCATCGAGATACATCCAATGGCTTTTAAATTTTTTAAATCGGTCCAGCCGTTTTTGTGAAAACGGCGATTTACGGCAAAAAATCTGTTGGTGCACACACACACACATATATATATATATATATAAACTTTTTCTAAATTTAGTATCATTCGATTCAGAATGGCTTGAAACGTCGAGAAAACATAAAATTAGCGAATCGGATTTTTCGATGAAAACATAAACTTCTCCTTCGGGAAGTTAATAATAACGTTTTTTTAGTCCCAATATTTTAATATTTTATTTCTAGTCCCAATTGAAGTCAAATTGGTCTGCTTGATATTAAGCAGCAAGTTGTAAATCTAGAGTTCTATTTCAAGTAAAAATAAGAAAGTACATCTAACTTAAAATCTCACATCTAATAATACTCCAGTCAGAAAGTGAATGGACGACCACAGGGTTACCTTCTAGAAACACTAGATTAAAAATTATGTCACTTGTAAAAAAACTAATATGACCGAATGTACATTGCAATGGAATTGGTGGTAGCTAGTATATACATTTACATATCCACACACACACACACTGTTACCCTTTCAACAGGTGAACGTCCCCTAGCACTACACGTGTACATAATTGAGTGGCAATTAAGTATTGTTAATTAGTGATTTGATCTGGCGCCATCCACCGTTAAACAAGCTACCAACCACCATCAGCAGCTCACAGGATTGAAATTATTCACCCATATATATGTATATATATATATATATATATATATATATATATATATATATATATATACCATACACACACTGACAAAGTGTTGCAATTTAACTTTAGTGACGGCGGAGCGAGCCGATACGTTTATTAAACAAATATTGCACACGATGGGGGATGTATATATAGTACGAGTAATTTAGATTCCGGTTACAGATTGAAAACGCCGACAACAATAAGGTCGGAAATAATTGGCCAGCACTGCACTATAAATAGCATGCTGAAATTTCAATAGCGAATTTGCAAAAAGTCACTTGAACCAGAGTCTACAGGTTAAAATGATGGTTTTAAAAATCGTTTTTTTTTGGCGAAAATTATGGAATGCGAAAACCGTTTTTTAGTGAAAAAAGTCGATTTATACTGTACAAATGGAAAATGACAAATAGCCAAATTTAAAAGATAGATGAAAGCGTTTTGATAGTTGAAATCATATCGGTTCAATAGCATTAATATCTTATCAGTCTACAATGGTTCCCAGAAAGATTTGTATATATTAATTTAGATTTTTATACTAGTGCATATATTAACTTAAATCAGTGTGATTTCTTCTAGAAGAAGTAACTTCCTTTACTCAAACTAAAAAAAGAGTTTTAAACCCTAGAAGCCACAAATCAAAGAACAAAAAACTTGGTCATAATTTGGTCGCCAGTATGAGAGTATTTTCTATTTCAGAAAATTTTGTTAGAAACGATAAAGGTCATGTCTAAGTAGCAATTTGATAAACGTTCTCAGTTTTTTGAAATTATATTTTATTAAACAAAAAAACAATTAGAATGTTAAAATTAATTAATTAAAATTGCTCGGAACAAACAATACCTGAGTTTAACTTAATTATTTTTAAAACAAACATTAATATCAACAAGTATGTATCAACATATACCTAATATATTTTTTTTAATTGAATAATTTTTTTATTTAAAAATGTATTATTTTTATTTATTCGAAAACTTTCCTTCCACATCATAAAATTATTTTCATTCTTATATGTGAAAATGATGCATGAATAACGAATAATTTTTTTCAAAGTTATAAACTTAATAACTACTAAATAAAATTAAAATAATTTTGTTTACCATCTATAAAATTAAACAACAAATAAAATCAGTCAAATACTGTCTCAAATTACACTAAAATTGCGGATAAATTACAAAATATTTGAGCAAAAATTTATTTTCTTTATAAAATTCGAAAACCGGTTAAAACCGGTTTTATAGTAAAATTAAAACTCTAAAACCGGTTTTCTGAAATGTCGGTTTCTATATAAATGCTAATAATAACATGCTGAATTTTCAATAGCGAATTTGTAAAAAGTTACTTGAACTATGGTCTAGAGATTAAAATGATTTTTCTAGGTTTTTTTTCTAGGTTAATAAAAGTTTGTGTTTTTCTTAATAAAATCATAATTTTATGTTTGGAGTCATTCTGCATCGTTTGACATCAAAATTGTAAAATTGTTGATTATTTATTATATATGCTGCAGAAATTGTGTAGTGAAAATTCACCAATTTACCAAGAAGTCAAATCCAGTTTTAACCCCGATTTTTTTTTTATCCCACCGTATGCGTATAATATTTTTTTTCTATACGGCCTCGAGGAAAACATATACGTAATTTAAGAAATTTCCATATTTCCGAGTCGGAAATAAAAATAGGAAGTGAAGAGATCGCAACTCACTTCATCGTGTGCGAAGTTTTGTTCAAACTTTGTTTCGAAACGCGTAACTTGCAATTTTACCTTTCGATGATTTTTTTTTTATTTCCACGCCTTTATCATATGAGATGGAAATTTATAAGAAATACAAAATTATATGTATATATATATATAAATATATATATTTATATGTATATATGCGCGTGTCACGATGTTTATCCGAAATAGGTTGTCTAAACTTCTGAACCGATTTTAAATTTGATTGGCTAAATGTGTGCATCTTTATCTAACTTGATTGATAAGGAATTATCAAAAATCTCAATTCATCATCGAAATTTTAAATCAGAAATTTAAAAAAAAATATTTCTAAATATTAAATTTGATATATAACTCAAAACAATAAAAATTTCAAATATATGAAATATTTATAATACATTTGTACTAAAATTATATTAAATTAGTAATAAAAATTAATTCGTTTAATATTTTTTGTGCCCATCAATTCAAAATGATGATTTAATAAGAAACAGAAAATATAACGCACAAACCTATAATTAAATAAAAATTGTTATAAAACATGCTGTCATATGAAATATATAATTAAATACTTAACTCGATGATTCGTCAAGGTGACGATGGACCTCCAACATCTGCCACAATTATATATATATATATATATATATATATATATATATATATATATATATATATATATATATATGTGTGTGTGTATATCTGTTTATATATATTATATAAATGTGTATAAATGTTATCCCGTCCATCCATGAGAGAGGCAATAAAACGCACAAAGGACGATCGTAAAAAATGGAAGCGGAGCAATCAGAAAAAAAGAGTCGACTTGACCTCAAAATATAAATATGGATTTAATATTTGTCTCTCTCCCATCACATATATATGTATATATGTACAATTTCACACACGCGGAAACAATATTTAAACATGCTTAGACGAAGGGCTGGAGGGAATTGAGTAGGAAAAACAGTCGGAATAAATAGTTTTGGACAAATAAAAATTGTTGTCAAAGATTTGGTCCTTGATGAACTATTTTTTGTAATTTACAATTTATTTTTTTAAGTTACAGTTTTTTTGAAGCCTCAGTTTTTTGTTACATTAAAGTTATCTGTTTTAAATTTAAATTTGTGGAAATTGTTTTTTAACAAATTAAACTAATTGCCGAGAGAATCAACTATACTAACAGGTCAGATAAAGTAACTTTAAAAAATAAAAAAAAACTCTACTGACGAGCAAATATACATTTCTTATAGACTAAAGTTATAAATTAATTTTCCTGATAAATTTCTCATTTTGTCTGTATTATTGTTTATCTTATTTTACACGTTTTATTACTAGATGCGCGTCTACTATGTCGATTTTAAGATTTTAAAATGGTTAATTTTAGATTTTTCTTGCTTCACTCATTTTTTTATTAATGAAACTATCAATTATTTTATCATTTTACAATCCTGTATAAATGTGTCAACTTGTGATGAAACTTGCCAACACAATTTAGAACATTTTTTTAAATTTGAAAAAAATTAAATTCATAGTTCGACAAAAAGTCTTAATTCTTGAAAACTTCAGGCAATCATGTCATTATTTTTGACTGTAGTCTTAGAAATGTTATATTAGATTGTGGACGAAAACTTAATGAACGAAATTATTAAACATTGACCGCATTAACCAAAACGCCCAGATTCATAGTTTTCAAACTATATGAATTTTTTTTCAAAGACAGACAACACTATTACCTCGTTTCAGTTTGACGTTAAGTTCTGGGACACCTAGTATATATATATATATATATATGTATATACATGTATATATATATATATATATATATATATATATATTTGAAAACATATTAATATTACGTTTCTAAGAATCAAATTAGCAATAAAAAAATAATTACATTAGGGTCCCCGACGAGAAGACCCATTTATGACCCTCGACTCATTCATAGAATCATTCAGTTGAAAATCGTTCACGAAACGGTGAACTTGTTTCAATAATATCATCAAAAAATGTAAAAAATCCTAGAAATAATTTCTTTCAATTAAGATTATTTTTGTCATTTTAATGCAAAATTAGTAAAAATCTGTTGTGTAATTAAATGAAGTAGATTTATAACTAAAACCCTTTTTTTTAAAAAAAAATTTGATGTTATTAAAAAAAAATAGTAAGCTTACATCAGTGAATAATTAGTAATTAATTTTAAGTGTCTTTATGATTTTAAGGATTTGTAGTTTGAATTAAAGGTGTTTGTGCTTTCGTGATAAAGTTATATATGGTAGGTATAAAAATGTTATTATTTGAAATATTTTATATAAAAACACTCGTAAATTCACCTAATTACAAGGGTTTTGAAGAATATAGTTAAAACTCAATGTTTAATACATAATGAGCAAAAATATGTAGATCGTCCAATCTAAAACCGGTAGGGCAAAAAAAACATTTGACCTAAAACAACGTATAAAAAAGTCTCAAACGATCATACCGGTTTATAAAAATTTATATTATATATTTTTTTAATAATTAAAAAACAGCATTTAAATTACATATAATTCTATAAGCTATTCTGCTACGATTCAACAACAAAAAATACATTAAAAGAAATAATAATAATAATATAAATAATAATGATAATGATAACAGTAATAATAATAATATTAAGAATAATGGTAAAAAGGAAATAACGATGCATGAAGCTCATATAAACTTCAAAGTATTTTATATCGTATTTTAGGGCAAATAATAATGTATTAATTTATTTGTATTAATTACAAGTACAGAAAAATAAAAATAATTACTTCTTTCCTACGATTTCAAATAACATATAAAAATGGATTTTATATACCAATTTAACATTATATTCTTAAAATTAAATCTCATATCTTTTATGTTCTATTTTACCCAATTCTTCTCTAAGAATATATATTTAATCAAAATATAATAAGCAACCTATTATTGTGTTTGTGAAATAATGAAATTTCATTGTTATTATTAAAAATATTCAAATTATTTTCATAAAAATAAGGTGAAAAAGTACCAAGTTGTCAATCATCTAAAAATTACAATGAGAATCTTTTTATTCGTAAATTATAACGTAATTGTGCTTCAATAAACGGACTGACATTTGCTGACAAATTTAATTAGTTTTTTAATAAAAAAGCTATTATAATCGTTAGACCAATTATTACCAGAAATTTAAATTTTGAAAATCACTAGCAATTATTAAAGAATTCAAAATGTTATAAAATGTTACTTGTGCAAAAAACAGCTTCATTAATTTTTACTCAGTTATTGTGTTTTCCAATTGAATAATTTTAAACAGATTTA
>NW_020539725.1:60871345-60898441 GCF_003426905.1 Ctenocephalides felis | reverse complement strand
AGTTTGTGTGAAATTGAAAAGGGCAAAGGATATTTTTTTCAATTGTTTTGTAACAAGAAAATAATTAATTGTATATATATGTATGTAAATACACATTGTATATATATATATATATATATATACATATATAAATTATTTTTTACTAACGGCCCGTAAAGTCATTTTTATTCAACGTTGTCCAAAAATTCACGCGACTTGCCAGAAGAACAAATGAAATCTCAGAAAGAAAAATTACAATACAATGTTTTTTATGATTGACAAGTTGATACTTTCGTTATGTCGCCCAAGATAATAATAAAAATAATCTACATATTTTTCATCATAAAAATGAGATCTCATAATTTTAGAATTTCAATAGGTCGTGTATTATATTAAAAAAATCTACAGTTGAGGTAAAACCAGGTAGAATAGACTATGAAAGACATGAGGTTGAAATTAAAACCGTAAAATTATATACCAATTTTTTAAACTTTTAGTTTTCTCCTAGGAGAAACCAATGCGTCCGAATGTTACTTAACCCAAGACAAGGCCCTGTTCCAGGTTAGAAACTACTTAGCCAAAATTGGACGGTGTACATTTTTTTCTCGATTTAAATTACCAGAAACTGCAAAGAAATCTGATAAAAAATTATATATTGAAAAGTTCGAAGTATATTTAATTAATTTGATTAAGATAAATATATCAATATAATATAAAGCTAATATTTAACCAAAATAAACTTAAGTATGGTGTCCATAACTGTTCAAGACATCAACACAATGTCAAAATGATTTTTTTGAAAAAATGTTTGAAAAATTGACAATATTTGATATAATTATTATATTTAGTGCGTTCCTATTAAGAATAAAAAAAATCATTATCACATATTCACAGATTTGATTAGGGTTATTGATTATTTTAATTAATTTGTTAATTTACTTTTAAATTTTTATTAAAAAAATCAAGCAATTGCGCATACGATTTAAATTGTAGAGTATTAACATGGGTCTCCCCTAATGGGATATACATATATATGTATCCATATTTAAATTTATAATTATAAAAACATCAGCAAAAAGGATCAAATGAAGGGTATTTAAAAATAATTCCGAGCGCCGACGAAAACATTAAAATTAACTTTATGAATTGAAAAGGGTTTTGCTTTCGTTTAGAAATTGACGCAAAAAGAGCGAGTCTGACTCGCCCTTGCTGGATTTGTTTGAATTAACCTTATATATTAATAAAAGAAAATATTATAGAATAAATAAATACAAAAACTAGTGATGTAATAAAGAAATAATCGACTAACTAAACTTTTGAATTGGTAATAATCGATCAAAAGAGCGAGTATAGTGATAAAGCTTTTTATCGATGGTGAAATTTCTTTTGTCAAAATCTAAAAACTGTGGAAAATTTTCAGCTAATTGAAATAAAACTATTCCATGAGCTCAAAAACTTCTTATTCAAAAATCAGTGGAAAACGTTCACAAAAAAAGATAAATCAGTTTCAGAAACAGATTTTTTAGCTTTTGCATGAGTGTTAAAAAATATGAACTAAAATTATCTAGACTGCTATGAAATAGGCAATTGTTGTAGGAGTGTGAAAATTTAGGACTGAATGTAAAAAAATAAAAAAAAGGTTCAAAATCTAGAAAAAAATTGTAAGGATGGTCAAAACTTATAACTTAGGGGTGAGAAAAATAGATGTCGGTTGATTCTCGGTAGTCAACCAAATGACTCAAAAATCGGTAATGACCCAAAATAAGGGTTAAACTTGAAAAACCTCTTGGGGGGGGGTCACAGGGATAAAACCAGGGGCTTAGGTGAATTGGCGTTCCAAAATTAATGGGGGTCGTTCATACATTTGGACGTGTTTGGGGCACTTTAAATGGGTCAGAACGGAATTTTTCAAAATTTAATCCTTATCTTTGGGTCAATGTACACGTTTTAGAGAAATGGTTTCTTCAGCAAAGTATCTTATTTTGATCACCAGAATCCCAAAATCATATGTGCCAAAGTGACTTTAAAGTCGACAATCGATATAACAAATGTATTCTAAGTAGTGACACAATTATAATAATTTAGAACATTTTTTTTCCTATCAAAAAATATTATTTTCTCTTTCTTTCAACTTCCTTCTCATTCTTATTTGGTATTTTATGAGTTTATATTAGATTTTTATATTTCAGATTGTAAATTATAAAACACTGATGATGAGACATACTAGTCTCGAAACGTTTATAAAACTAGCTGTAAGTGGAATTCTGTCTTAAGGCAATTAAGGCATCGTGCCTTAAGGCAAATTGCTGGAACTTCCCGTGCCAAAAATTATTATTTTTTTAAAAACGATTAACATTTTTGAAAAAATTTTGCTTCGAAAAAATAAGATTTTTAAGAAACTATAAATTGGACAAAAAATTACTTTTTTTGAAAAAAAAAATTTTTTTTTAAAAAAAATTTTTAAACAATTTTTTTTGTAAAAATTTTTTTTTGGAAAAAATGTTATCTTCATTTTGACATATTTTGGAAGATCTGAACTTTTTTTCAAAGCAATCGTACTGCCTTAACTGCATAGAGACAAAATTTAAAGCGCGTAAGCGCCGCGTCGCTGTCTAACGGAAAAACATGGTACGGAACCCATAGGAATGTAAACAAAACTTATACTTATTGTTAAAATCTCAATAAAATATCTGATAATTTGATATGCATATGTCTAATGTCTAATGATTATTGTTGACCGCCAAATGTTATTTTTTTAGTTTTTTTACTAGATCTCCGAAACCGCTAGACCTATCTTCATGAAAATTTGATCAAATCTTCATCCTGTTAATACAAGTAAAATGTTTTTTGAATTATTCCAATCGGACGCTCCGTTCTCTTAAAAACTGAGTTACCGTTTTTGGCCCTTTTTGCCCCATATCTTCGGAATGGCTAGACCTGCCTTTGACAAAAACTAATCAGCACGTCTCCTTATCAATACGAATCGAATGTTTTTTTGAATTATTCAAATTGCTTCATCCGTGTTCCCGAAATCGTCGACGAAAATTTGTATCCGAACACACACACATGGACGCACACACACACACACACACATACATCAATTTTCTCCAAGGTATGCCAACATATTCAGAAACCTCTGAAACGTGAAGATATATAAAAATTTTCATTTTCGATTTTTTTGCAATTACTTACCCTATGGAAAATTAATTATAAATAAATCAATTTATCATCTCCAGAACATTAACAATCGTCATTTCATTTCGAATCAAATTCAAAAAAAACTAGTGGGGCGCATGGCATCGTGCCTTAAGGCAAATTGCTGGAACTTCCCGTACCAAAAATTATTTTTTTTTTTGAAAAGATTAACATTTTTTAAAAAAATTTACTCTAAAAAAAATAGATTTTTGAGGAACTATATAAATTTTTGACAAAAACTTACTTTTTGTTGAAAAATTTATTTTGAAATATTTTGGAAATTCTGAACTTTTTTTCAAAGCAATCGTACTGCTTTAATGCATAGAGACTAAATATCGAAGCGCGTAAGCGCCGCGTCGCTGTCTAACGCATAAGCATTGGTACGGAACCCATAGGAATGTTAACAAAATGTATACTCATTGTTAAAATCTCTATAAAATATCTGATATTTGATGTGCATATGTCTAATGTCTAATGATTATTGTTGACCGCCAAATGTTATTTTTTTTTTACTTTTTTTACTAGATCTCTGAAACCGCTAGACCTAATTTCATAAAAATTTCATCAAATCTTCATCTTGATAATGCAAGTAAAATGTTTTTGAATTATTCAAATTGCTTCATCCCGATTCCCGAAATCGTCGACGAAAATTTGTATCTGAAACACACACAAATGCACGCACACACACACATACACACACATACATCAATTTTCTCTAAGGTATGCCAATATATTCAGAAACCTTTGAAACGTAAAGTTATATAAAAATTTTCATTTTCGATTTTTGTGCGATTACTATAACTTACCCTACGGAAAGTTAATTATAAATAAATCAATTTATCATCTCCAGAACATTAACAATCGTCATTTCATTTCGAATCAAATTTCAAAAAAAAAAATAGTTGCCAAATTTCCACAAAATTGAAAAAGTGCTCCAGCATAGTCACAGTCTAAACGCATTGCAAATAATTCTGTGCGATATTTTCACTTATACTGTGCTCAGCTTGGCGGCATTTTCACATTTTTCAATAATTTTCACAAAATTGGAAAAGTGCTCCAGTACACAAACAGTCTAAACGCACTTGGGTAAACATTTGTACCAGAGTGGCGCTTAGACTGTTCCTAGCTTGGGTGATTTTTTGAATTTTTAGTCCAAAATTACAAAAAAATTTTTTGAAAAAAAATTAGAATCAAAAAATTTTTTTTTCCAAAATCAATTGTTTTGTTGAAAAAAGCAGAAAGTTCTTTGAATCATTTAAATCGGACGCTTAGTTCTCTCAAAAACAGCCATTTTTTTTAAATTTAGCTCTGTAACTCCGAAACCTCTGGGCCTACCTTTGCCAAAAACTAATCAGCACATCTCCCTATCAATAGGAATCGAATGTTTTTTAAACCATTCAAATCGGTTGATCCGTTCTCTCAAAAATTCGCTTTCTATTTTTTGCACTCTTTGCTCCATATCTCCGTAACGGCTGGACCTGCCTTTGCCAAAAACTAATCAGCACATCTCCCTATCAATAGGAATCGAATGTTTTTTAAACCATTCAAATCGGTTGATCCGTGCGCCCGAAAACGTGGACGAAAAAAAGCGGACATACAAAACACACACACCACACACACACACCACACACACACACACACACACATCCATTTTTTCTGAAGTATGCCAAAATGTTCAAAAACCTTCAAAACGTCGAGAAATGTAAAAATTTTTGATTTCGATTTTTGGACGATTACTATAACTTACCCTACGGGAAGTTAAAAATAGTTGCCAAATTTACACAAAATTGAAAAAGTGCTCCCGCATAGTCACAGTCTAAACGCATTTGCAAATAATTCTTTGCGACATTTTCACTTATACTGTGCTCAGCTTGGCGGCATTTTCACATTTTTCAATAATTTTCACAAAATTGAAAAAGTGCTCCAGTACACAAACAGTCTAAACGCACTTGCGTAAACATTTCTACCAGAGTGGCGCTTAGACTGTGCTTAGCTTGGGTGATTTTTTGAATTTTTAGTCCAAAATTACAAAAAAAAATTTTTGAAAAAAAATTAGAAACAAAAAATTTTTTTTTCCAAAATCAATTGTTTTGTTGAAAAAAGCAGAAAGTTCTTTGAATCATTTAAATCGGACGCTTAGTTCTCTCAAAAACAGCAATTTTTTTTAAATTTAGCTCGGTATCTCCGAAACCTCTGGGCCTACCTTTGCCAAAAACTAATCAGCACATCTCCCTATCAATAGGAATCGAATGTTTTTTAAACCATTCAAATCGGTTGATCCGTTCTCTCAAAAACTCGCTTTCTATTATTTGCACTCTTTGCTCCATATCTCCGTAACGGCTGGACCTGCCTTTGCCAAAAACTAATCAGCACATCTCCCTATCGATAGGAATCGAATGTTTTTTAAACCATTCAAATCGGTTGATCCGTGCGCCCGAAAACGTGGACGAAAAAAAGCGGACATACAAAACACACACACACACACACACACACACACACACACACACACACACATCCATTTTTTCTGAAGTATGCCAAAATGTTCAGAAACCTTCAAAACGTCGAGAAATGTAAAAATTTTTGATTTCGATTTTTGGACGATTACTATAACTTACCCTACGGGAAGTTAATTAAAATAATATAATAAATTAGTGCAAAATAGGAGTGCTGATTGTTCATATTTCTAAATTATATATATATATATATATATATATATATATATATTATAATGCCTTTGTAGATTACGAATTTCATCTCACCAAGAGAGCCAATTCTTTACCGATTCTTCAAAATAATTCGAATAAAATATTCCATCCTCGTTTCGACCAACTACACCACAACCCCTACTTCTACTTGTTCTTATATCTTTCACAAAAATGACATCATGAATAATTCATGAGAAATATTTATCTCCTTTGCTTGCAACCCTTTTATTTCACACCACTATAATACATAATATGAATATACATAGACCGAGGTAAAGAACAAAGGTCCAATTTGACTTTGAGCAAATATATTGTAAAAAACAAACTAATAACGTCGCAAAAAATAACTTAAATGAAACAAACAACTATCTGACTATGTTCAGTAAAACTCTCAGCCCTTGAATAAAATCATTTTTAAATTTATGCTATTTTTCAAAAAATTGTCCCCTTATCTTTTTTACCCCATGGACGACCAGGAGCAAACAAGTGCAATGCCTTATTTTTAATAAGAATCTAGTTGTAGTTTCGATATTTACCTCGGCCAGCTCGATATCAAGCGGTATGATACCAAATTTCTACATTAGCTTATATATATACATCATAATTATCTATTACACATCCGTCTTCATTATTCCCGAAAAGTTTCCTTAGAAAAGTTTTTTCCCTTCGTACTTTTATGTTCGTGATGAAGTTTTTATGACACTCCAAGATGAGAATAAAGCAAAACTTAATTGGAGTTGTGACTTTTATCCGACAAACTAAATTCAGACTGTCAGAATTATTGTTAAAGTTACGAATTCATACGACATGAATTATATTAAATGGTAATATATGGAGAGATATGCGTCGTGTGATGTATATATATATATATATATATATATATATATATATATATATATATATATATATATATTAAACGTTTCGACAATTGATGTGTGTCATCATTCAGTAATCTAAAGAACATATAACATAAAAACAAAGTTGATGATAAATATAATATATAAAAACGAGGAAATTATACATACCAAACCAGAAAAAACAACAAAAAAGTATCCATATCAAGCACCAAAGTAATAAAAATTATTAATAAAATAACATATTATTTAAAGACAATATTTAATGCATATTTTAATTATATTTTTTGATATTTGCTAATTCAAAATAAATTAAAAATAATTGAAAAAAATGTCACAAATCGGATATTTATGGAAAAATATCAAGTAAATATATTTATGTTTCACTTGATTTCAAATAAAAAAAACTAATTGCTATGCCAAAATAGATACTATATCCAACTAAAATTATAGTCTAATTATTACAATTTTGATAAATAATCATCGAATATTTTACAGTACAAAAATTGATAAAAGTGCCAAAAATCAAACATTTAATAGATTAGGACTCGGATTTCTCAGAACTTAGTTTCAGAGATAGTATGAATATCAATTTATAGTCGAAAATTTATATGATAAGTGATTAAAACATTATAGATCATAATAAAAAGCGACATATTGAATTTAACAATAATCATAAACAAAATTCCGACAGTTCAAAAAAAAAATGAATTTTTAACGACTTCAATAAGAAACAAATAAATTAATTATTCCAAGTTATGTTATAAGCAATATTGCTAATCAAATTACAGATATAAATTATATCATATTGTATTAAATTTCGACCAAGAAGGAAATATTTTGGCATTTAAAAATTTAGCACATATTGGATATATGAAATTGACATTCAATATTTTTAAATTAAATGCAAAATTTAAAAATCTGATATTTATATAAAATATTATATATTTAGATAATGGTACTTCGTTGATTCAGACTAAAATCTAATTTATACATTGATTAAAAAAAAACTATTTCACTATTCGGCATAAATAAAATTAAAATAAACAAAACACTATGATGCGTTGAAATTAATTATCGAAATGTAAAGAAATTTATGTAAAAAAAATATAACATTATTATTAATATATCATGTATATTATAAGAACTTCTGCAAAGCGTCAGAATATTTTTGATGGCAAAACCATGTTTGCCGGGTCAGCTAGTATATATATATATATATATATATATACATATAATTATTATTTCCCCAATATTTCGTCGTTTATTCATAACCCAGTCAATATGTCGATAATATCGTTCCGGCCTTCGACATATAATATTTTTATGAATTTCCAACATGAAAAAAATGTCGAAATAGCAATTCGCTCTCAAACGCCGAATTATTTATTCCGAATCGAATGAAAAACTAAAAATGTCGTTTTTCCGCAATCAATATTCGATTGAAGGAATTAATTGGAACTACATGAGAATAAAGGATGGATTTCATTTATATTTTGCGGATTTTTATGAAAAAATCGGGCGACCGAAATAACAGGACAATAGATTTATATATATATATATATATATATATATATATATATATATAGTCTTGAATTTGATGTTGATACCTCAGGAACTTGGTATATCAGATTAATTGCTCTAATTGCGAACTTTTTTTATATCGGAGAAACTAGCCAAAACCTGACTAAACGCATTCATCAACATAAAAATAACTCAAAAAATCCTAAACAATTCAAAACGATGTTAACTGATCATATTAAAAATTTAAACCATAATATAGATTTTTTCAACCCAAAAATTTTACATTTTGAAGAGAACGTAATTAAAAAAAGATTCGCTGAGGGGTTGTTTTTACAATTGCATAACGACAAAGTCATAAACAAACGTTTCGACAATACCGCCCTGAACGAAACAAACATGTGGTACCTTAATAGCGTGTCAAAATGCCATCGCTTTTTAAATTTTAGCGTTGTTAATTTTAAATACCAAAGATTTTTCCAGGCTTATGGACGACAATCAATTTTACGCAATTATTGGCAGTTTTATATATTTTCAACTCATTTATTATTTTATTATAGAGTAAAAAAATGAAGTAAAGTGAAAGTTTATTGTCAAACTTTAACGATTTTTGGTGACAATTTTTGAAATAATAATGTAGAGTTATTTTACTCCTATGTTAAGTAGAATTTTATTAGCTATTTACAGTTCTATAATAATATATACATGTTTTAACAAAATTTAAAGATATTTTGATAAAAACCAAAAAAATGTCCTTTATCTCTCTTACGGTTTATTCTTAATATACCTGGAAAGTTATTGTCAAAGTTTGAAAATTTATACAATTTTCATTATAACAACTATTATTTTATACCTATGTTATACAGAATTTTACAAGCTTTTTAACGATATATAATTATATATAAATAATGTGAACAACAAGAATTGAAATGTCAATTTGTTTTTGTAAAATAATTCACTTAGATTTTTTTCAGAAAATGTTTTTTGCATTCGAGCATTGAGAATCTTGTCGGTTTTCTAATCTCATCGACATAACTTTTTTTCAAATCTGTTCTAAAAAAAATCTTTTGAAAATCCAACTAGCAATTTCAGAAATGGTAAAAAATTAGTAGAAAAAACTACAAACTTTAAAAAAATCCATAGAACATTCTGAAATCATATCATATTGAATGATAATGTATGTAATAGCATAACTAGGTACTGTAATTTTATTTGTGATTTTTTAAAATTTAAAATTTAAATTTATTTTGATTCGAAACAAAACTAAACGATTTTTTAAAATCGGTCCAGCTGTTTGAGAAAAAATGTCCACAAAGGGTCAAAAATCTGCTCACTTACTTTTTCCAAATTTGGTCTCATTGGATTCAGAATGACTTGAAACGTTGAGAAAACATAATTATAGAATCAGATTGAACTTCTCCTTCAAGAATTATGTTTGTCACTCGTACAGAAGTCTAATTGTAAGAGTTTTATGTACATTTTGACCGATATATGAAGGAGCACAATCGCAACAGTTTATTTTGTACCTAAATATTTCTTTTTTGTTAATGGCGTTTGTTGGTATAAAAACGATTTAAAAGTTTTAACAAGGTAATTGATAGATATTGTGTTTTAGGAAAAGGGCTCTTCAAACCTTGTTTCCTAAGTGTGTATGAGTGTGATCCTATTTTCAAGGATGTGTTCCCCTGAATTTTTGCGTCTTAATTTTTTAACGCAGCCGCGAAAATCCTTGAAAGAGCCGAGTCACTCCTCGAATTGCGCATTTAGCGTTACGGTTACGATTTTGTCTATCTCCCCTTTTTCTACTCAGGAACACGAAGATAACCATTATATTATTATATCCAAACATACATACATACATACATAGATATACAAGTTGCACGTGCGGATTTATATTGGTCTATTTTGAATAAAGAGGATAATATTACTATTCCCGATGCGAATGCCATATTTTCTATTTCTTTTCATTCTGCATATAACAAGGATTTCGTTTTTGTTATTTAAATTTAATACGACCTCAGGATATGTACACACAGTTATACAAAAATAAAATCTTTGAGGACTTAATATTGAATACATAGGTGTAAGTGACATTGTGCCTTTAATACAAGACTTATACTCATACTCATGTCATGTACTTCCTGATATGCTAAAAATAATTAATAAAACTTGATTGGTACGAATCGACAATTAGATGTTTTATATGAAAAGTTTTGCTTTCACAACAAAATCTAGTTCTTCAAAGGAACTCACAAGTACAAAATTAACTGTTGCAATTGTGACACTTCATACATTGGTCAAAATTTAGATAAAACACTTAAACAGCACGATTTACAATGCAGAAAAATTTAAAATTACGCTGACCTAAGGTTATACATATACACTTACACAGAAATAATTTTTTTAAGAACTTAATATTGAATAAATAGGTATAAGTGACATTTTAATACCAGACTCATACTCATGTACTTCCTGCTAAAAATAATTAATAAGACTTAATTGATAAGAATTGAGATTTAGGTGTTTTATATGAAAAGTTTTGCTTTCACTACAAAATCTAGTTCTTCAAATGAACTTACGAGTACAAAAATGTACAAAATTAACTGTTGCGATTGTGACACTTCATACATTGGTCAAAATTTAGAAAAAACACTCAAACAGCATGAAATATAATGCAAAAAAATTTAAAATTACGATTGCTAACCATGCTAGCATTAATAATAATTCTAAGGTTTTGTGTTTAAATTTAATACGACCTGAGGATATACACACACACTTACACAGAAATAATTTTTTTAAGAACTTAATATTAAATAAATAGGTATAAGTGACATTTTGTCTTAATGCATTAACTTCCTGATATGCTACAAATAAGTAATAAGACTTAATTGATAAGAATTGAGATTTAGCTGTTCTATATGAAAAGTTTTGCTTTCACCAAAAGTGTAATCAATACAATTTTCAATTAGTATCTTCAAATCAACTCACAAGTACAAAAATGTACAAAATAAACTGTTGCGATTGTGATTCTTCATACATTGGTCAAAATTTAGATAAAACACTTAGACAGCATGAATTACAATGCAGAAAAATTTAAAATTACACTTGTTAATTATGCATATTACACTTGATAATTATATATAATTGAAAAGACTAATTTAAATGTAGTATAGCAGATTCGATGCTAATAATTTCTAATAATAACACAGTTAATTTCGATACTGATACAATTATTTGACTTATTTTGAATATAAATCTTTTTAGCAAGATCTCTTATTATATTAACCCATTCCCTAACTAAGTATTTACTACCCATAATATATTCTAATCATTATCAATGAAAATATATTTAAAATTAAATTATTAAAAATTACACTTGTAAAGAATTGAAAATTATAAGAAAAAAAAGCGCCTCGGCCGATGGTTACGATCTAATCTACATTAGTTATTATTAATTTACTATGGTAATTAAATTCTTGAAATCGCTTTTCCAAATTTTTATCTAAAACGATTCAGAATGACTTGCAACGTGTAGTAGACATAACATTTGCAAATTGCATTTTTTATTGGATTTCTTTCAAAAAAAGAAGATTTTTGGCAATTTCCATGAATTTTGGCATATAGTCTTTTGTAATCAACAGATATGAAAAAAATAAAAATAAGCATTAAGATTTGGGAAATTAACTTACGAATTAAATAGATAAAAAAAAGATAAAGGAAAAAGTAAAATATAATAAATGATCGAGGCTTTTTTATTAAAAAAATGAAAGCAAATGAATTCAATGGAGTAATAATAATAATAAAAATCATCTGCCAAAGAAACATTTCCTATATTCGAGCTCGTGTCTCATTAGTGTAAAAAACTATATTAAAATGCATTATATATATATATATATATATATATATATATATATATAATGTCAAGTGTAATTATATTTGCTTTCACAAAAGAATAATAATATATTGTGGCGCCTAAGAAAGATAACATTTGCAACCGAATATTCTAAGTATCAAATAACACGAGATATAATATATATATATATATATATATATAATTTTGTAAATATTAGTACAGGAGAAATTCAGTCTAAACAAATCAGTAGTCACATATCGCACTATTTAATAAATCACTCACATTTTTCCTTTTATTTTCAGATAATCCAAAGAAAAAAATTCAAGAAAAATGTTCTCCAATTTGAAATCAAGAAAAAATACAAGTCCGTCCAAAAATAAAAATAATAATTTCATACATTATTAAAAATAATTAAAGTTAAAACTTTAAAAATATGTGAGTTTAAAAATGTGCAAAAAACATGACGTTGGCACGTCACTGGTGATTTTTTTGATGATTGTGAATTTTGTGCAAAATGATAGAACAGATATTTCCAAAATTGGAGGTAAAACTTATGGTGACCTGTTTAGAAGTGAAAACTGGTCAAGGGTGAAAAACAACCACACTGAGAAAATATTTAGTGAGGAAAAACAAATTAGAACCACCAGAGACGTCTCCTTTCAAAAACCAAATGCGGGGGACGTTTGGTGTCCAAAAATGGATTTTTATCTACCCCAAAATTTCCTGCGGAGTTCAGCACGCCCTTGAATTGCGAATGGGTGATTTCGACTGATGAAATCGGAGATGCCGAAAAGATCACTGTGTACATGACACAGTTGTACGTCTTTACAGGACTTGTGAGTAAAATCATAATAATCATAAATAATAGATCCATATTGATTTTGTACTTTTTACAGGTTTTTACAGAATATGGATACTATGACAAGGAGTACAAAATGGGTGGACGCAAAGTGCACGAAGTCACCGAAGAAAACGTCACTAAGGTTAAGTGGATAGAGGTAAGGTAAAAGAAATATGATTCTTATGATCAATTGCATCTAAGTTGTTATCATTTTTTCCAGGTCAGTGCACCGTACTTAGTAATAACTTTCCAAATGACATCCATACAACCAGGTCAACATTTAAGGGCCCTAGACAACCTTTTGGATGTCTACGGATTTAATATAACGTACGAAATATCTACCAAAACAAAGCAAAAAGATTATACAAAAAATGTCAAGGATTTAGGGACAAAACTTCAAAATCAGGAGCTTGCAGTAAAGTTGGATGAAGTAAATAGTGGTGCTAAAGTTTTAGTGGATCCTATAATGAGTGATTTGGAAAAACTACGTGCTAAAATGAGTTCTAAATCTGGTGATGAAACCAAACGTTTAATTCGTGATATCACCTCCAAAGTTCAAGATTTTTCTAGTGAAACAAATACTAGTTTGTATCTTAAAACAAGTTGTAGTGTTTTAGAATGCAGGTATTTAGGACACTGTTTTGCCAACGTTGATTACAGGTAAATTTGGAAATTTTTGAAACAATTCCGAGATTTTTTCATAATTCAAGCTTAAATGACTGGACTATTGTCATTGACTATTTTATTTGTAGGTAGTCAATTAATTTTCGCGTCAGTAGAGTCCCTTTTTTGTTTTTTAAGTTACTACATATGTCCGAAAGTAGAAGTCTATTTTTTGTTTTTTAAATTTTAAATTTTATTGATTTCATTAAGTTTTCAATTTGCTATCGAATTCTATAATTTTATTCTATAATTTTGTTTGTTTTTATTATAGTGGTTATTCGTGTGTCTGTTTCGAGGGCTACACAGGGCCGGATTGCGGCCAAGGGCCTTTGTGCCAAAATCCACATAACGGAGGTTGTGCAAATGGAGCTACTTGCAAGTAAGTTTTACCAAAATTATTTCTGTAATTCTGTTAGTTTCTTAAAATCTGCATAAATTTATATACGTTGCTCACAAAAATAGCTTAAATTGAGATTTTAGTTTAAAATTCACAATGGAGTCGTTATAACTAAAGGAGTACCGCAAGGATGCATAATAAGACCAATATTTGTTAAATCAATATGATTAAAGATATTTTTTAATTTAAAAATTAAGAAAGTGCTAAAAAGAGACAATATTGGGCGTTAAGCAAAAAGATATCCTCGCCACCCGTCCTGGTATTATTGCCTATAATAACTTTGCTTATATACAAAGTTTTATAACACCAATTCGAATTATTAACTTCCCGTAGGGTAGTTATGGTAATGGGCCGAAAATCGAAAATGAAAATTTTTGCATTTTTCGACGTTTCAAAGGTTTCTGTACATTTTTAAGGCATACCTCAGATACTAAATGGATGTGTGTATGTGTGTGTGTGTGTCTTGTATGTCCGCACTTTTTCGTCCACGTTTTCGGGCGCACGGATCAACCGATTTGAATGGTTTAAAAAACATTCAACTTACAATGATTGGGAGAAGAGGTGATTAGTTTTTGGCAAAGGCAGGTTCAGCTGTTATGGAGATATAGAGCAAAATGTGCAGGAAGTAGAAATCGAGGTTTTGAGAGAACGGATCATCCGATTTGTATGATCCAAAAAACATTCAATTTGTAATAATCGGGAAAAGAGGTGATTAGTTTTTGGCAAAGACAGGTCCCGTCATATCGAAGATACAGAGCTAAATGTGCAAAAATAGCAGTTTTTGAGAGAACTAAGCGTCCGATTTAAATGATTCAAAGAACTTTCTGCTTGTTTCAATAAAATAATTGCTTTTGGAAAAAAATTTTTTGTTTCTAATTTTTTTTTTTCAAAAAATATTTTTGTAATTTTGGGTTTAAAAATTCAAAAAATTGCCCAGGCTAAGCACAGTCTAAGCGCCACCCGTGTACAAAGTGCGTTTAGACTGTTTATGTAAGTTTATGTGAGAAAACTATTGAAAAATGTGAAAATGTCGCCAAGCTGAGCACAGTATAAGTGAAAATGTCACACAGGATTATTTGAAATTGCGTTTAGACTGTGAATATATTGGAGCGCTTTTTCAATTTTGTGTAAATTAGGCAACAAGACTATTTTTTTGAAATTGAATTCGAAATGAAATGACGATTGTTGTTAATGTTTTAAAAATAAATTTATTTATGATTTATAATTTACATTTGATTTGCTCAGATATAACAAACAAGATAGCAAAAATAATGAAAGTTACAGTATTTGTAATAATATATTTGAAAACGTTTCAAATTTCTCAAATATTTCATTACGGTACGGGGAAGTTCTAGCAATTTGCCTTAAGGCACGATGCCATACACCACAAGTTTATTTGGAAATATTACCTATAATAACTTTGTATATATAACTAAAAGTTTTCAAAACACAAAATCAAATTATTATTTAAAAATAAAATTTAGTAAATTTTAGGAGAATGTGTCGCATGTTTCTAATTTGATCTGTCTTTGTCATATTTTAATTATATGTTTTGACATTTTCTAATTCAAAATAAATTAAAAAGAATTGAAAACAATGTCATAAATCGGATATTTATGGAAAAATATCAAATAAATATATTAATGTTTCACTTGATTTCAAATAAGAAATATAAAAAAAAATAATTGCGATGCTAAAATAGATTTTTTCTAAATTTCTTATACTGCTTAAGGCAAGACATAAAATAGGATATTAAAAAGTATAGGGGAGAATATTAAAAATTTTTAAACTTTTGAAATGTAGATGTGAGTACAGGACAAAGTCTGTCGGGTCATCTAGTATATATGTATATATATATATATTGTTGTACACCCCTGATATTATAAGTTGCTAACCACTGTCATAATATTAGATTCCTAACAAGTCCAGACTGAAATCTTAGAACCCCTGAGCTTTAGCTGATATTAACGGTTCATATTAACTTTTCTCAGACTACTGCGTAGTAGCTGACATTACACATTCTCTCACGAAATCATAAATCTACATCGACAATTCTCAGCAAGATCCTATTATCGACATTCCGCCTAGTTAACAATTCTCACCAAGTTCGCATGAATAACATTTTGTTTAATCAGCTAAATTCATTACTTTGTCCTTTTCGTTGTATAGAACATTCGAGACAAATCCCCACTACGTTTCAAAGGATTTTAGTTTTATTAATTATGAAATAAGTCAGTCTTAATCTGTCGGTCGCCGGGCAAACACTTCTCTTCCAATACCTCCGAGTTCCTTGTACTTAAAGTGAAATAAAGTGAAGTTTTTGAAATAGTCTTTTCATTTATCAATCTCAAGTATTTTCAGCAAGTGAGTTTTCAGGGAAGTCGGAAGGTCCAGAGCAACAACACCGATTTGCATATAGCGTCGCCAACAGCCCTTTCTGTTCATCAACGCGGTGCCCAACAATATATACTCGTGTATATTTGAATGGAATTAGAAATACCTCAGAAATGTACCGAAATGCCTCATTACGAGATATGCCATTTCTTACCTTGTACCAGGGTTGTCCATTTATACTACCTTAATCAACACTTTCATTTAAATTTAACTCAGAAAAATGCTAATAGAACACTACTGGCGAACAAATAAACTAAAATCACAAAAAATACTCTACTAAAAGGCAATTTAAATATAGATAATCACAATAATAGAAAGCTGATTTAACACAAATTTGAAAACTTAATGAAATGAAAAAAATTTACGACCTAAGAAATTGACTGTTTAAAAAACAAGAAGTAGACTTCTACTTTCGGACAAATGTAGTAACTTGAAAAACATAAAAGGGACTCTACTGACGCGCAAATTAATTGACCACCCACAAATAAAATGCGTTCTGAATTGACGAACTAATGCAATGACGATAGTCCAGTCATTTAAGCTTACATTAGGTAAGAATCTTGGAATTCTATATACCCAGCTGTAAGTCAGTAAATACTTGTATATTGACACCTAAAAGTTGTCTCAAAACCTACGTATGGTAATACGTTATTGTGTAATAGCAATGATGATATGCCAATTAACTTAAATTCGATATCGATTGCAGTCATTATAACCATCAGCGAATATTTTAAATACGCCATCGTAAGGTGTTTGCAGTCCTACTTTTTGGATATATAAAGTATGGAATTGTGCGATTAGCCAGAGTCGCAGTATTAAGATAATTGTTAATCATTGTAAGTGGGTTCTAATAAAGTATTGCTAAAAATAGTCGATCAGTGTTGTTCTTTAGAAGTGACAAGATATTTCAGCTAATATCTTAGACTCAGCTAATATTGACTAGGAGGTCAATACGAACCACGTTACCAACCAACGGCATTACATTTTAATGTAGTAATACCGTGTAGTATGTAAAATATTTATTAACTTCCCGTAAGTTATAGGGTAAGTTCGGATAAAATTTTACATTTCTCGACGTTTTGAAGGTTTCTGAACATTTTGGCATACTTCAGAAAAAATGGATGTGTGTGTGTGTGTGTGTGGGTGTGTGTGTGTTTGTATGTCCGCGTTTTTTCGTCCACGTTTTCGGGCGCACGGATCAACCGATTTGAATGGTTTAAAAAACATTCGATTCTATTGATAGGGAGATGTGCTGATTAGTTTTTGGCAAAGGCAGGTCCAGCCGTTACGGAGATATGGAGCAAATAGTGCAAAAAATAGAAAGCGAGTTTTTAAGAGAACGGATCAACCGATTTGAATGGTTTAAAAAACATTCGATTCCTATTGATAGGGAGATGTGCTGATTAGTTTTTGGCAAAGGTAGGCCCAGAGGTTTCGGAGATACAGAGCTAAATTTAAAAAAAATGGCTGTTTTTGAAAGAACTAAAGCGTCCGATTTAAATGATTCAAAGAACTTTCTGCTTTTTTCAACAAAATAATTGATTCTGAAAAAAAAAAATTTTTGTTTCTAATTTTTTTTTTCAAAAAATTTTTTTGTAATTTTGGATTAAAAATTCAAAAAATCACCCAAGCTAAGAACAGTCTAAGCGCCACTCTGGTACAAATGTTTACCCAAGTGCGTTTAGACTGTTTGTGTACTGGAGCAATTTTCCAATTTTGTGAAAATTATTGAAAAATGTGAAAATGCCGCCAGCTGAGCACAGTATAAGTGAAAATGTCGCACAAAATTATTTGCAAATGCAACTATTTTTTTTTGAAAAATTTGATTCGAAATGAAATGACGATTGTTAATGTTCTGGAGATCATAAATTGATTTATTTATAATTAACTTTCCATAGGGTAAGTAATCGCAAAAAAATCGAAAATGAAATTTTTTATATATCTTCACGTTTCAGAGGTTTCTGAATATGTTGGCATACCTTGGAGAAAATTGATGTATGTGTGTGTGTGTGTGCGTGCATGTGTGTGTGTTCGGATACAAATTTTCGTCGACGATTTCGGGACACGGATGAAGCAATTTGAATAATTCAAAAAACATTCTAGCCGTTCCGAGATACGGGGCAAAAAGTGCCAAAACGGTAACTCAGTTTTTAAGAGAACGGAGCGTCCGATTTGTATAGTTCAAAAAAATTTTACTTGTATTAACAAGATGAAGATTTTGATCAAATTTTCATGAAGATAGGTCTACTAGCGTTTCGGAGATCTAGTAAAAAAAACTAAAAAAAATAACATTTGGCGGTCACAATAATCATATACATTAGAGACATATGCATATCAAATGATCAGATATTTTATTGAGATTTTAACAATAAGTTTAAGTTTTGTTTACATTCCTATGGGTTCCGTACTATTGTTTTTTCCGTTAGACAGCGACGCGGCGCTTACGCGCTTCTATATTTCGTCTCTATGCAGTTAAAGCAGTACGATTGCCTTGAAAAAAAGTTCAGATCTTCCAAAATATATCAAAATGAAGATAACATTTTTCCAAAAAAAAATTTTTATAAAAAAAATTGTTTAAAAATTTTTTTAAAAAAAAATTTTTTTTTCAAAAAAAGTAATTTTTTGTCCGATTTAAAATTTCTAAAAAATCTTTTTTTTCGAAGTGAAATTTTTTCAAAAATGTTAATCGTTTTTAAAAAAATAATAATTTTTGGCACGGGAAGTTCCAGCAAATTTGCCTTAAGGCACGATGCCTTAATTGCCTTAAGACAGAATTCCACTTACAGCTAGTTTAAATAGTGTCTATTCTTGTGTAAGAAATATTTGTTTCCAAACACTTCATTAACCCCAGCCCTTGCTTACATGATTGTGAGAATTTTGGAGAACATCCCCTAACGAACATCAAAGTTCATATGTTCAGCATGCGAGTTGCTGCGAATTGGAGCAGCTTAAAGGGATGTAGGGATATATATATATATATATATATATATATATATATATATATATATATATAAATGGTGACTATGCCAAAGGTAGCAGGATCTAGCAATAGGCATTAAACGCACCTTTGCTCTCCTCATGCCGAATTTAACCCTTTGGCAAGGAAACAAGAGACTGTATAATTGCCAACACGTTGCTCTTTAACTGAATGCCACGGGAATGTATTATTGGATTTGCTGCATTTAATAGACACAGGAAGATATGTACAACTATATACACACAACGAATATTATGAATAGATATATAACTATTCAAAAAACAATTCTATTAAGGTGTGATTGAGAGTTTTCGGGAATGCCAATTCCACTAGTTTTGGAGATGCCCAATGTTTTTTTTTAAAGTTTGCATTAGGTGGTTATAATCATTAATATTGTTTCATGTACAAATAGAATATGTAGATACATAGATCATATACAAATCAAACTAGTGGTGTATGGCATCGTGCCTTGAAGCAAATTGCTGGAACTTCCCGTACCGTAACAAAATATTCGAGGATACTAAAGTTAAAATTATTTATTTAGAGTATATAAGTGAGCCCAAGAACTTTAGTTAGAATTAAAATTTGAATCCAAATTATTTTCGATGTACAAACATTTTTTTGGTATTTTTTTTAAATTTTCAAATAAAAAAAATCTCTGACGAACTAACTTAATGACAATTTAAAACTTGAAGTAAAACTATAAATGTCGATATAAAATTAATTGCAAATGTTTATTAAAAAGAATCTATTCTTGTGTAAGAATATTTGTTAAAAGCAATTGTTTCGTCAACACAAGCAGACAAATGTTATGTCTTTCTAATTTTCTATATTTTTAATTACCTATTTTCACCCTGATTTTTAATTTAAAATATATCGTGCTTTTAAACATATGTCTTTTGTAGATTCTTACTATCTTTCGACAAAAGTTGTATCCATACATACATACACAAACACACATCCAATTTTTCTGAGGTATGCCAAAATGTTCAGAAACCTCTCAAGCGTGAAGATACGCAAAAAAATATCATTTTCAAATTTTTGGGTCATTACTGTAACTTAGTCTGCTGGAAATTAAAAAAAAAAACACGATTCAAAGCTTTGTACGTATGTGTACATGTGTGTTTATGTATGTAGATATGTGTGGATACAGAATGTCGATGAATTCGGGAGCACGGATCAACTGATTTAAATTAGTAAAAAAAATATTCCAATTAATGGAGAAACGTAATGGATAATTTTTAGGAATAAATAATTTTTGAACAAGTTGCCATTTGGTGGTCAAAATTGATTCTTATTATTGGTAAATAGGAAAATACATACATACAAATTAAATTATTAATAATTAAGTTGATTCACACATAAGGAAGTTGTCTCAAGACAAAATGCCACTTACAACTAGTTTTGATATTATATTGCACAATATAATAGGAGCAATATGTTTATGTATATGTGCATGAAGCAAACTCCATATCCCGATGTCTGACAAACAAAATTGAAAAGCCATCAAAGCAATTGCAACGCGGAAATATTGACAGCGCTTTTATTCGATGGAAAATATCGCATTATATATATATATATATATATATATATATATTATATATACGTAATATTCTTTTTCCTTTAGTTGGCCTCCGCTGCCACCATATCTTTATTATTACGTTGGCGGCGCTGCTTCGCCTTCGCCTGCGGCCCTCCGATTGGTCGCCGTCGTCGTCACGTGACGTAACACGACAACGACTGGCGGCATTTTTAAATTACATTTTCGCGCTTGTTTATTTTCCGAGATGGTTTTGATTAGAAGGTACGTGCGGTGCATTATTACGAAACGATAAAAAGATAAAATGTGTAATAATAAAACGATAAGAAAAAGGACATAGAAGAAGAAAAGGGAGCATATTAAATAAAAATATAGAAAATTAGATTGCACAGGTGGTAAAATAAATTGGGTTATGGTTATGGGTCGGATGATTACTTGGCAATTTTGAAGATGGACAGAAAGGTGGTTTGAAACGTATGCTGAATGGCAGGAAGTCTAACTTTGCAAATTTATCTGAACGTAAAATTTAGTTTTTTCGTACATTAAGATAAAGAAGTATATCGAATAGCCGGAGGACTGTATGATGTTAGACAATGTTTTTTGTAATTTAATTTTGCATAAATTTTTCTAATATATCATTCATATTAATCGATTGGTTTAGGCGTTATAGAAGATACAAGAAAGTAATGCATCCGACGTTAATAATAAACTTATATTTAACTTCCCGTATATTATAGTAATCGCAAAAAAATCGAAAATCAAAATTTTCATATATCTTTACGTTTCAGAGGTTTCTGAATATTTTGACATACCTTAGAAAAAACGGATGTATGGGTGCATGTGTATGTGTGTGCGTGTGTATGTATGTGCGGATACAAATTTTCGTCGACGATTTCGGGAACACAGATGAAGCGATTTGAATCATTTAAAAACATTCGATTCTTATTAATAAAAAGATATGCTGATTAGATTTTGGCAAAGGCAGGCCCAGCCGTTACGGAGATACAGAGCAAAGTGTGCAGGAAATAGAAATCGAGTTTTTGAGAGAACGGAGCATCCGATTCAAATGATTTAAAACACATTTTACTTGTATTGACAAGATGAAGAAATGATCAAATTTTTGTAAAGGCAGGTCTAGCGGTTTCGGAGATCTAATAAAAAAAAGTAAAAAAAATGCCATTTGGCGAGCAAAAATGAACATTAGACATATGCACATCAAATTATCAGATATTTTATAGAGATTTCAACAATAAGTATAAATTTTGTTTACATTCCTATGGGTTCCGTACCAATGCTTATTCATTAGACGGCGGCGCGGCGCATCGATATTTACGCGCATCGATATTTCGTCTCTATGCAGGTAAAGCAGTACGATTGCTTTGAAAAAAAAAGTTCAGAATTTCCAAAATATTTCAAAATACACTTCTTCAAAAAGTCTTTTTTTCAAAAAAAAGGAAATTTTTGTCAAAAATTTATAGTTTCTCAAAAATCTAATTTTCCAGAGTAATTTTTTTTCAAAAATGTTAATCTTTAAAAAAAATAATAATTTTTGGTACGGAGAGTTCCAGCAATTTGCCTTAAGGCATGATGCCATGCGCCCAGCAACTCAGTGTACTTATAAAACGCTTCATAATTTGAAAAATATAATAGAATAATAAACTTATATTTCTATTATATTTTTCAAATTATGAAGCGATTTATAAGTACACTGAGTTGCTTTAGGAATTTATAATGTTAGACAATGTTCTTTATAATTTAATTTTCGACAAATTTGTAGAATACTACATTCATATGAATCAAATAGTTTAAAAGTTATCTGCAATGTAACAAAAAAATGTCCTCATTAAACAGTTATTTTAGTTGAGTTACCACTATGTTCAATTACCATTTTTAATAAGATATTTAGATAAAAGAGATATTCCACACGATTTTTATATTTTTTTTAAAGTTATAAATTTTATTTAAAAAATCAACCTAATGCTTCCATTTTGCAGTTTTAAGAATTTGCCTTCAAGTTATACACGCCTAATTCCTTTAATTTAATCAGTTTTGTAAACTTTTCCTTGTTCAAAATTATTTAAATAATTAATTTTCACAACTAGCGATTCAGTTTCACGAGAGAGAGACTCGTTTATTAGATAAATAGGCGAAAGTTTTCGCGATTATAGGTCGTAGGGAAAACTTTATTAATGTATTATAATTATATATATATATATATATATATATAATATATATATACAAATATATGTGTATACATGTATAAATGTATAACCCTTGTAAGCGAATTCGTGTCTTTAATTCGTATAATTAACAGGTCTTTGGAGCAATTTGCTTTTGTTAATGGCGAAAGTTTGTAACCCATTTCGAATGTATTATTCAATTTATATATATATTGTTAATTTTCCTACATATATATATATATGTACATATGTACGTCTAATTTATTTTGCATCATCATGGCCAAATTAGTTTTCAGTTTAAACTATTAAAATACATTCAATTATCAAAAAAATAAAATCTACTATGTTGTGTTTTGTACTTTTGAAGTTTATTTGTATATTTTTTATAAAATAAAACTAATAATGTTGTGGATAAATCTAATTACAATGTATCAATTACGATTGCGCATCAATCAATGGCAATTTGCAAATTATTAACAAAATGCCCAAATCACTGATTATTGTTAAATGTTCAGTATTTGATAGAATTATAATTGAATAAATGTTTCATTAACAGATGGTATTATTATATTCGTTTTACATACTCAGGGGGAGCAAATAATATGTAATTATCGTTTCAATGCGATTTAATTAGAGATGGAATTAGGTGAAATGCAAAATTTAATTTCCATTCAGAACACCTGTCTGAAAATTCGGCAAACGATGATAGAGGAAATATAATTATGTATATATTTTATATAAATACTAGCAAACCCGTCGAACTCCGTTTGGCCACCAGATAGTTTCGTGAGAAAGATGAAGATGAAAGAAATTTTTGGTTTGTTTTATATTTGAAAAGGAAAAATTTGATTTTATTATACAACAATAATGAATTTATTTCGATTGCAAAAATGAAGTGTTTTTCAGTTGAACTTATCTAAGTAAATCCGTTTCATTGAAGTGCTCTTTGGTAAACCACATTTTTTGTTTTTTGGTCTGATGTTAACACGAACAAAGCGGATGGTTTTCCAACTCGTGAACAGGCAACGTATAACTGCCCATGTGAAAAACAATGATTTTCTAAATAATCTATTTGAAATATATCCCGTAAAAACTATGCTATTGGCCTTGTGACTTAGGCGTACTGAAAGTTGCAATCGTTCGAAGTCAAACGGAAGACCAGTCGGAATCATTGGTATGTCACCAAATCGCCAGCAATTTTTGATTGAATGGTGAAATTCAGTGCGTGTACATTATTATTCCTTGCGGCAAGAATTGCTTGTTGACTTGACCAAGCATAATTCTGATAATTCTCACTAATGTCATTACTCGAATTTTTAATTACGGTGCGTAAGTTCCAGCAATTTGCATTAGGGCACGATTAATTTTCTTTAGCTATAAAACCTTGCTCGAGACCTTTCCAACGAATGCAAAATTGTCGAAATCGGTTCGTGCGTTCTGGAGTTATTTCGTCAGGAAGGAAAACCCGACTTATTTTTTATATATAGAAGATATATATATTAATTTAGAAATATGAACAATTTTTTCAAAAAAAAATCGTTTGCTATCAAAATCTTATGGTATCTTTTACCGACATCTATTTTTCAACCATTCCTATTTAATATTTCATGAGTCACCAAGTTGACTTTGTATAGAGTTTCAGTCGTCGACACAGTTCGTATGTTAACACATTAGTGCTATTTAATGATTATATTTAACAATCTACCCTTATATCCCTTTCGTCTATCTCTTGGCACGAGCACGAGGCCCTCGAGATTAAAACTTGGCACCCCCAGCCACTTTAGCAAACTCTCCAAACTTACTTTGAAAGTTGACACTCGACTATGATATAATTTCACAGGTACATATCATATATACATCAAATTCAGTTTATGAAGCATTCACAAAATGATCAAGAGGGCTAATAAACACGAATTCCTCCTAACAGATTTTACCTTTGGCAATTTATAACATATGCGTCGTGTGTGTGTATTTGCTGTGCCATTTAAATTCGCATTCGCAGCTCCCGGATTCGCAAATATAAATTCCGGAACAATATGTGGAGAATGCACAGGATTCATATTTCAAATGAGATTGCACTCAACTCGGAATAATGTGCAGAACAAAAATAGTTATCAGAGGGTGAAAGGTGGAAGGGTTGGCAAAGGTGCCATCGAGAAAAGTATGACATTTGTAACAGAAAGGCAAATATATTTGCAGATTACCCAGATAAAAATGAAAAAAAGTGTTGCTGATATTCGTTTCTTAGGTCAATTAAAGAAATAAGAGTCAGGAAACGATAGATTTTATCAGAATTTAATCATCACGCAAAATAATTACTAAATCGGAAATTTTCTCTTTCTTTTATTTAAAAGTACATTGGAAAACCTATGACTCACACCCAATACAAACATTTTTTTATTTTGTAGGCATGTGTAACTAGAAGCATTTAGAATTTCGTATATTGTAGTTTTGAATAATGTTCTGAAACTCCTTATATATAAAAATGGAGCTGGACATAACGGCTGAACCGATTTGGCCATTTTCAGTCTTGAAATATTCGTGCCAATCCAGAGATTGTGGGAAAGGTGAAATATTAGTTCAAAATCGTGTAGAAACTTTACATTTTTAATTTGAAAATTTCTGTTAAAACATAATTCAAAATGAAACAAAAGACGGCGTTCAATTAAATTTAATAGGATGTTTTAAATAAATATTATTCAATTGCATTAAATAGTTTTATTTGTAGTTTTATATGCACACAAAAATATTGTCAAACGTATTATATATCACATACAACACATCCTTACACACTTACAATAAGTTAGTAATATTTTGAAATTTCTAAAAATAAAAATATTTGAAATTATAAAAGTACAAACACCTTTTACAAATTGTTATATATATAATATATATATATATATTATATATATATAATCCTTAGATAGAAATCTCACGAGAATCGCATTACGAATCCAATACTTCAGATTATGATGAATGAGTACTTTGCTCTGAAAATTTTTGAAATATGCATCGAACGCGTTATTCACTCTATATATATATATATATATATATATATATATATATATATATATAATCGTGCAAATATATTTTAATACATATGGTACGGCATCCCGGAACAAGGCACTCGGTTCGATCTCTCGAATAAAAAAAAAACCATTATGCTAAAACTATATATTTTTCCAAAAATAACTTCACTCTTATTGAAATTATTATTATTAAATCAAATTATATAAGTATTTTTATTATTATCACCAAGGGTGCTTTAATGCTATCGGATAGAACAACCTTTGTAATAATAATTCTAAAGGTAAAATAAAATACTACTAATAATAATACTACTAATAAGCACTGAAATATAAATTTATAAAAGCGAAAATTTACTTATAATAGTAATTTGTATAAATAGAAATTCTAAGGATAATAATAGATATAACTGTTACAATTAATATAAATTACAGGGGTTTATGCTAGGAAGGTGAAAATAAAGTAAAACATCCTGTTTAATGCAATTGAACACTACCTATCAAAACCATTTGACATTTGACGTATGAGCCGTCCCGATAAATTAAGCTTCTACAAAAAAAATCAAATTAAAAATTTGAAATAATATTTCACCTTTCTCACAACCTCTGAATTAGCATGAATTTTTCAAGACTAAATCTGGCCAAATCGGTACAGCCGTTTTAGAGCTTTAGCATACTTAACATAATACTGAGCTCCATTTTTATATATAAGAATAAGGAAAATTTTTGTATTATAATTTTTCCTAAATAATTTGTCTCCTAATTTATATTTTTTACGTAAAGACTGTTACAATCGTAATTATGAAAAAAAAAATGATACATTAAAACAATATTGAAAATTTATAATATTACATTTTTAGTATATTATATAACATTTCTAATTTTTCAATTTTAAGATTTAAGGTATATCTGTAACAGTACAGTCAATCTTTTACAGTATCGTTTTTCAATTACTCAAATAAAACAGATAA
>NW_020539725.1:60823312-60870345 GCF_003426905.1 Ctenocephalides felis | reverse complement strand
ACTAATGTTACCCGGCATTCTGCCATTCAGCATACGTTCCAAAACCACATTTCTGTCCATCTTCAAAATTGCCAAGTAATCATCCGACCCATAACCATAACCCAATTTATTTTCCCACCTGTACAATCTAATTTTCTATATTTTTATTTAATATGCTCCCTTTTCCTTCCTTCCGTTCTGTCCTTTTCCTTATCGTTTTATTATTACGTATTTTATCTTTTTATCGTTTCGTAATAATGCACCGCACGTACCTTCTAATCAAAACCATCTCGGAAAATAAACAAGCGCGAAAATGTAATTTAAAAATGCCGCCAGTCGTTGTCGTGTTACGTCACGTGACGACGACGCCGACCAATCGGAGAGCCGCAGGCGAAGGCGAAGCAGTGCCGCCAACGTAATAATAAAGATATGGTGGCAGCGGAGGCACCAACGGAAAAAGTAATATTACGTATATATATATATATATATATATATATATATATATATATATATATATATATATATATATATATATATATATATATATATATAATGCGATATTTTCCATCGAATAAAAGCGCTGTCAATATTTCCGCGTTGCAATTGCTTTGATGGCTTTTCAATTTTGTTTGTCAGACATCGGGATATGGAGTTTGCTTCATGGAATATGCACACATACATAAATAAATTTTTCTTATTATATGATATTAAAACTAGTTGTAAGTGGCATTTTGCCTAGAGAAAAAATAACAATAATAAGTCAATAATAATTTCATTTGTATATAATCTACGTAAATAGATCGACTATTTACTAATAATTCTTTTTGTAAACAGGTGGACCTGCCTTTCCTAAAAATTATCCATCAAGTCTATCCATCAATAGGAATATTTTTTTTACTAATTCAAATCGATTGATTCGTGCCACGAATTCGTCGTTGTTTTGTATCTATATATTTTGTATCAACGTCAAACAAAAAAAATTAAATCTTATATATCTACATACATAAACACACATACAAAGTTTTTTTTGAGACAATACATGACTAGATCTTTTAATTTAATCAGTTTTGTAAACTTTTCCTTGTTCAAAATTATTTAAATAATTAATTTTCACAACTAGCGATTCAGTTTCACGAGAGAGAGACTCGTTTATTAGATAAATAGGCGAAAGTTTTCGCGATTATAGGTCGTAGGGAAAACTTTATTAATGTATTATAATTATATTATATATATATATAATATATATATACAAATATATGTGTATACATGTATAAATGTATAACCTTGTAAGCGAATTCGTGTCTTTAATTCGTATAATTAACAGGTCTTTGGAGCAATTTGCTTTTGTTAATGGCGAAAGTTTGTAACCATTTCGAATGTATTATTCAATTTATATATATATTGTTAATTTTCCTACATATATATATATATATATATATATATATATATATATGTACATATGTACGTCTAATTTATTTTGCATCATCATGGCCAAATTAGTTTTCAGTTTAAACTATTAAAATACATTCAATTATCAAAAAAATAAAATCTACTATGTTGTGTTTTGTACTTTTGAAGTTTATTTGTATATTTTTTATAAAATAAAACTAATAATGTTGTGGATAAATCTAATTACAATGTATCAATTACGATTGCGCATCAATCAATGGCAATTTGCAAATTATTAACAAAATGCCCAAATCACTGATTATTGTTAAATGTTCAGTATTTGATAGAATCATAATTGATGATAAATGTTTCATTAACAGATGGTATTATTATACTATTATATTCGTTTTGCATACTCAGGTGGAGCAAATAATATGTAATTATCGTTTCATTATGATTTAATTAGAGATGAAATTAGGTGAAATGCAAAATTTAATTTCCATTTAGAACACCTGTCTGAAAATTCGGCAAACGATAATAAAGGAAATATAATTATGTATATATTTTATATAAATACTAGCAAACCCGTCGAACTCCGTTTGGCCACCAGATAGTTTCGTGAGAAAGATGAAGATGAAAGAAATTTTTTGTTTGTTTTATATTTGAAAAGGAAAAATTTGATTTTTATTATACAACAGTAATGATTTTATTTCGATTACAAAAATGAAGTGTTTTTTAGTTGAACTTCTCTAAGTAAATGAAAGTGAATCCGCAAATTATCCGTTTCATTCAAGTGCTCTTTGGTAAACCACATTTTTTGTTTTTTGGTCTAACGTTGTTAACACAAACAAAGCGGATGGTTTTCCAACTCGTATAACAGCCCATGTGAAAAACAATGATTTTCTAAATAATCTATTTGAAATATATCCCGTAAAAACTATGCTATTGGCCTTGTGACTTAGGCGTACTGAAAGTTGCAATCGTTCGAAGTCAAACGGAAGACCAGTCGGAATCATTGGTATGTCACCAAATCGCCAGCAATTTTTGATTGAATGGTGAAATTCAGTGCGTGTACATTATTATTCCTTGCGGCAAGAATTGCTTGTTGACTTGACCAAGCATAATTCTGATAATTCTCACTAATGTCATTACTCGAATTTTTAATTACGGTGCGTAAAGTTCCAGCAATTTGCATTAGGGCACGATTAATTTTCTTAGCTATAAACCTTGCTCGAGACCTTTCCAACGAATGCAAAATTGTCGAAATCGGTTCGTGCGTTCTGGAGTTATTTCGTCAGGAAGGAAAAACCCGACTTATTTTTATATATATAGAAGATATATATATTAATTTAGAAATATGAACAATTTTTTCAAAAAAAAATCGTTTGCTATCAAAAATCTTATGGTATCTTTTACCGACATCTATTTTTCAACCATTCCTATTTAATATTTCATGAGTCACCAAGTTGACTTTGTATAGAGGTTTCAGTCGTCGACAGTTCGTATGTTAACACATAGTGCTATTTTATGATTATATTTAACAATCTACCCTTATATCCCTTTCGTCTATCTCTTGGCACGAGCACGAGGCCCTCGAGATTAAAACTTAGCACCCCGAGCAGCCACTTTAGCAAACTCTCCAAACTTACTTTGAAAGTTGACACTCGACTATGATATAATTTCACAGGTACATATCATATATACATCAAATTCAGTTTATGAAGCATTCACAAAATGATCAAGAGGGCTAATAAACAAGAAATTCCTCCTAACAGATTTTACCTTTGACAATTTATAACATATGCGTCGTGTGTATTTAATTTCGCATTCGCAGCTCCCGGATTCGCAAATATAAATTCCGGAACAATATGTGGAGAATGCACAGGATTCATATTTCAAATGAGATTGCACTCAACTCGGAATAATGTGCAGAACAAAAATAGTTATCAGAGGGTGAAAGGTGGAAGGGTTGGCAAAGGTGCCATCGAGAAAAGTATGACATTTGTAGCAGAAAGGCAAATATATTTGCAGATTACCCAGATAAAAATGCAAAAAAGTGTTGCTGATATCCGTTTGTTAGGTCAATTAAAGAAAAGAGTCAGGAAACGACAGATTTTATCAGAATTTAATCATCACGCAAAATAATTACTAAATCGGAAATTTGGTCTTACTTTTATTTAAAAGTACATTGGAAAACCTATGACTCACACCCAATACAAACATTTTTTTTATTTTGTAGGCATGTGTAACTAAACTCTATGCATTTAGAATTTCGTATATTGTAGTTTTGAATAATGTTCTGAAACTCCTTATATATAAAAATGGAGCTGGACATAACGGCTGAACCGATTTGGCCATTTTCAGTCTTGAAATATTCGTGCCAATCCAGAGATTGTGGGAAAGGTGAAATATTAGTTCAAAATCGTGTAGAAACTTTACATTTTTAATTTGAAAATTTCTGTTAAAACATAATTCAAAATGAAACAAAAGACGGCGGCTCATACGTCAAATGTCAAATGGTTTTGACAGATTACGTTCAATTAAATTTAATAGGATGTTTTAAATAAATATTATTTAATTGCAATAAATATTTTTATTTTTAGTTTTATATGTACACAAAAATATTGTTAAACGTATTTTATATCACATACAATAACACATCCTTGCACACTTACAATAAGTTAGTAATATTTTGAATTCTCTAAAAATGAAAATATTTGAAATTATAAAAGTACAAACACCTTTTACAAATTGTTATATATATTATATATATATATATATATATATATAAATCCTTAGATAGAAATCTCACGAGAATCGCATTACGAATCCAATACTTCAGATTATGATGAATGAGTACTTTGCTCTGAAAATTTTTGAAATATGCATCGAACGCGTTATTCACTCTATATATATATATATATATATATATATATATATATATATATATATATAAATCGTGCAAATATATTTTAATACATATGGTACGGCATCCCGGAACAAGGCACTCGGTTCGATCTCTCGAATAAAAAAAAAACCATTATGCTAAAACTATATATTTTTCCAAAAATAACTTCACTCTTATTGAAATTATTATTATTAAATCAAATTATATAAGTATTTTTATTATTATCACCAAGGGTGCTTTAATGCTATCGGATAGAGCACCCTTTGTAATAATAATTCTAAAGGTAAAATAAAATACTACTAATAAAATAAAATACTACTAATAATAATACTACTAATAAGCACTGAAATATAAATTATAAAAGCGAAAATTTACTTATAATAGTAATTTGTATAAAAAGAAATTCTAAGGATAATAATAGATATAACTGTTACAATTAATATAAATTACAGGGGTTTATGCTAGGAAGGTGAAAATAAAGTAAAACATCCTGTTTAATGCAATTGAACACTACCTATCAAAACCATTTGACATTTGACGTATGAGCCGTCCCGATAAATTAAGCTTCTACAAAAAAAATCAAATTAAAAATTTGAAATAATAATTCACCTTTCTCACAACCTCTGAATTAGCACGTATTTTTCAAGACCAAGATTGGCCAAATCGGTACAGCCGTTTTAGAGCCTTAGCATACTTAACATAATACTGAGCTCTATTTTTATATATAAGAAGAAAAAGAAAATTATTAAATTATATTTTTTTCTAAATAACTTGTCTTTATTTATATATTTTTCACGAAAATAGATTGTTACAATCGTAATTATTAAAAAAAATTGATACATTAAAACAATACTGAAAATTTATAATATTACATTTTTAGTAGGTATATTATATAACATTTCTAATTTTCCAATTTTAAGATTTACAAGGTATATCTGTAACAGTGCATTCTATCTATTACATTATGGTTTTTCAATAAAAAAAATAATCGCCAAATACTACCGGTTAATATTGATGTTTCTATAAAATTTAAATATTAATTTCAAAAATTGTAAATTGATAAAATAAAAATAAATATAGAAATTCAAAACATAATAATACCCTTATGTGCATGTGTAACATATAATTCTCGTTCATAAAATTGCAAGGGAGAATCTATTTATAAGAGTAATTTGATTAAATAGGAATTCTAAGGATAATAATAGATATAACTAAGTTTGTGCTAGGAAAGTGAAAATTAAGGGTTGAATATGTATCGTTAAATTACTCAAATAGAACAGTTAAATTGGTCAAAAAAAAAAAAAAAAAAATCTTAAACGTCAAATATTACTGATTGATATTGATGTTTCTATAAAATTTAAATATTTATTTCAAGAATCAAGAATAATTTAAAACATAATAATACCCTTATGTGTCTGTGGGTGTTTGTGCATGTGTAATATATAATTCTCGTTCATAAAATCTCATAATCCTCGTAAAAAGTGCATTTTTGCAATGACCTCCTCGTCTCTGAATAATCTCCTGCAATATTTTTTCAGCACGAACATAAATTTCACCTCAGAACATTTAATCAGATTTGTTATGGCTCGACTACTAATTTTATTTTATGAATAGATGTAAAGAAAAATTCATACTCTTTGTATTTTATACGAACGTAAAATATTAATATTGTAATAAAGATATATTATAAATCTTAAAATTGGAAAACTAGGAATGTTATGTAATATACTAAGAATGTAATATTATAAATTTGAAAATTGTTTCAGTGTATCAATTTATTTTTATTAATTAGGATTGTAAAAGTCTTTTCGTATAAAAATATATAAATAAGAAGACAAGTTATTTAGAGAAAAAATATAATTCAATAATTTGCTTTATCTTCTTATACATAAAAATGAAGCTCAGTATTATGTTAGGTAGCGCTTAAAGTCGAAAATGGCTGAACCGATTTGGCCAGAAATAGTCTTGAAAAATTTGTGCTAATCCAGAGGTTGTGGGAAAGGTTAGGTATTATTTCAAATTCGAAATTGGAAGTCAAAAATTCTAAAATCGAAATTCGAAGTCCAAAAATTTAAAATCGAAATTCGAAATCCAAAAATTCTAAAATCAAAATTCGAAGTCCAAAAATTCTAAAATCAAAATTCGAAATCCATAGAATTCGAAATTCAAAATCGATAGAATTCGAAATTCAAAATCGATAGCATTCAAAATATAAAATCTAAGGAATTAAAAATACAAAATCCACATAATTCAAATTGCAATCTTCAAAGTATTCAAAATTCGAAATCTAAGGAACTCAAAATACAATATGCAAAGTATTCAATATACAAAATCAAAAGAATTCAAAAATTAGTAGAACCCTTAAATTTTCAATTTGAAAATTTTTCTAGAAGCGTAATTGAAATGAAACAATCGACGGCGGCTCATACGTCGAATGTCAAATGATTTGCATAGATAATGTTCGATTACATTGAATAGGATGCTTTTCTTAGTTTTGTCTATATTATTAATATAAATTATATAATATTGAACGAATAGGCTTTGGGATTTATTGCTTTTATAATACCTCATTCTTACACACTTAATTTTATTATAATTATTAGTATTAATTAATTAAGTATTATTTTTTTTGATTTCCTAAAAATTGTTTAAAAATATCATACTTAGCTCAGTATTATGTTAGGCACGCTAAAAGTCAAAAACGGCTGAACCGATTTGGCCAGATTTAGTCTTTAAAAATTCGTGCTAATCTAGAGATTGTGGGAAAGGTTAGATATTATTTCAAAACCGAGTAGAAACTTTTTATTTTTAGTTTAATTTTTTTTTTGTAGAAGCGTATTTAAAATAAAATAATGGATGGCAGCTCATACGTCAAATGTCAAATAATTTGCACAGATAATGTTCAATTACGTTGAATAGGATGTTTTTCTTTGTTTTGTTTATATTGTTAATATAAATTATATAATATTAAACAAATAGACTTTGGGGTTTATTGTTTTTATAATACCTCCTCATTCTTACACACTTAATTTTATTATAATTATTAGTATTAATTAATTAAGTATTAATTTTTTTGATTTCCTAGAAACTGTTTAGAAATATCTTACTTTGCTCAGTATTATGTTAGGTACGCTAAAAGTCGAAAACGGCTGAACCGATTTGGCCAGATTTAGTCTTGAAAAATTCGTGCTAATCCAGAGATTGTGGAAAAGGTTAGATATTATTTCAAAACCGAGTAAAAACTTTATATTTTCAATTTGAAAAATTTTGTAGAAGCTTAGTTTAAAACGAAATAATCGACGGCGGCTCATACGTCAAATGTCAAATGGTTTCGACAGATTATGTTCAATTACATTGAACAGGATGTTTTTCTTTATTTCATCTATATTATTAATATAAATTATTATTGTTTATTATTATTGTTTTTATAATACCTCATTGTCTATAGCATTCAAACGACACATCCTTATACACTTAAAATAAAGTATTAATTTTTTTAATTCTATAGAAATTGTTCAGAAATATCTTACTTAGCAAAACAACCTCAGTCGGGTCAACTAATAATATTTTCATAATAAATAAATATTAAAACATGGTTAATAAAAAGCAAGATTTAGCTATTTTGATAAAAAAAATTTAATGTTTAAGAAATAAAGTTTTGGCTTTTCATTAAAAAGTGATCAATGAGAATTCAAATTTAACTTATTAGAAGATTTGAATGTGGATCGTTTTTATATATGTGTGTGTTTGTATGTTTATATATATATATATATATATATATATATATATGCAATATATAATGAAGAAATATCCAGATTGATGATTTAATGGGAATATGATATGAATGTAATTATAATCAAAGATTAATAATGTATCAATGACTTGAGGAAATTCGATCATTAACTCGAGCACCAGTTTAACACTGTATAATCGATATATATATATATATATATATATATATATATATATATATATAACATTCTTAATTCTAGTTCTTGAGGAGATAAGTGGAAGTCCAGAGATTTATTATAATAGCAAATTGGTAAATGATATTATATTTATATAATATTATTTTTTTGTCTAGAAGATACAAATTTTAGGTATCAAAAGAAATAAACAATTTTCAAGTATCAAAAAATTATAAACTAACAGATATCAAAATTTACGAATTAAATAAAAAATCATTATAACAGTTAAAATAACATCAAAGATACAAAATATTTAACATTGTAAGGCAAAATAAATTGTACGGATTGTAACTTTTCATATATAAGACAAATTTGAGAAATTGAGAAAAAATTCTTTCTCAAATTGAATAACAAAGTAAAAAACTTTAGTTTCTTCTACCAACTTGGCTTTAGCCAAAATTAAATATTTACCACCTATTTTCCCATATATGATTCAACGTCTTCCGAAATCGAAAATTTACACTCGAGAAAACGCTTTCGAGTCGCCGCAGCAATATTTCAAATTTATTTATTTTTTATTTATCTATCGATAAGTAATTGCAATTTATATTTATGTTTCGATTTAAAGCAATCGAAATAGCATTACGTCATGATTTATGTAATATCGCATTCAATTGGATTCAACTGCATTCATGCAGTTACCATAAAGCAACATTTTTCAAATGACATATTTATTGCTCGACGACGAGAATATATGTCATATAAAATGGGAAAAATTGCCAAACAGTTGCAACAAATGATAATATATAATAATAATATATTATAATAATAAAGATATTATTATAATAATAAATAGTAATGGGTGGTGCTGGCCTAAGGAGAGGTCCGTGGGGTAAGATAAATTAGAACTAGATTTAGGGAAGAATATGGTGAGAGGTGTCTCATTACCATTGCCATTTGGAATGTAAATATATTTTTGATCTATTTGTAACAATGTACACACAAATCGGTGCGTTTAACTGTTACACCTTATATTAGTTCTACGTTAGTCCTGATAAAAAATTAATTTCCCTTTTCCCGGTAAGTTTCTATAAAGCGAATTACCCAGTCAAAACTATCAACCGTCGTCGCCACTTTACCCACTAAAGTATTCCACTCGGTTGGAAACAAAATAGAAACAAAAACTAGCTGTAAGTGGAATTCTGTCTTAAGGCAATTAAGGCATCGTGCCTTAAGGCAAGTTGCTGGAACTTCCCGTGCCAAAAATTATTATTTTTTAAAAACGATTAACATTTTTGAAAAAATTTCACTTCGAAAAAATAAGATTTTTAGAAATTTAAATCGGACAAAAAATTACTTTTTTTTGAAAAAAAAATTTTTTTTTTAAAAAAATTTTTAAACATTTTTTTTATAAAAATTTTTTTTGGAAAAAATGTTATCTTCATTTTGATATATTTTGGAAGATCTGAACTTTTTTTCAAAGCAATCGTACTGCTTTAACTGCATAGAGACGAAATATAGAAGCGCGTAAGCGCCGCGTCGCTGTCTAACGGAAAAACAATAGTACGGAACCCATAGGAATGTAAACAAAACTTAAACTTATTGTTAAAATCTCAATAAAATATCTGATAATTTGATATGCATATGTCTAATGTCTAATGATTATTGTTGACCGCCAAATGTTATTTTTTTAGTTTTTTTTACTAGATCTCCGAAACCGCTAGACCTATCTTCATGAAAATTTGATCAAATCTTCATCTTATTAATACAAGTAAAATGTTTTTTGAACTATACAAATCGGACGCTCCGTGCTCTTAAAAACTGAGTTACCGTTTTTGGCACTTTTTGCCCCGTATCTCCGGAACGGCTAGAATGTTTTTTGAATTATTCAAATTGCTTCATCCGTGTTCCCGAAATCGTCGACGAAAATTTGTATCCGAACACACACACATGCACGCACACACACACACACATGCATCAATTTTCTCCAAGGTATGCCAACATATTCAGAAACCTCTGAACACGTGAAGATATAAAAAATTTTCATTTTCGATTTTTTGCGATTACTTACCCTATGGAAAATTAATTATAAATAAATCAATTTATCATCTCCAGAACTTTAACATCAGAACTTTAACAATCGTCATTTCATTTCGAATCAAATCCAAAAAAAAAATAGTTGCCAAATTTACCCAAAATTGAAAAAGTGCTCCCGCATAGTCACAGTCTAAACGCATTTGCAAATAATTCTGTGCGACATTTTCACTTATACTGTGCTCAGCTTGGCGGCATTTTCACATTTTTCAATAATTTTCACAAAATTGGAAAAGTGCTCCAGTACACAAACAGTCTAAACGCACATGGGTAAACATTTGTACCAGAGTGGCGCTTAGACTGTTCTTAGCTTGGGTGATTTTTTGAATTTTTAATCCAAAATTACAAAAAATTTTTTTGAAAAAAAAATTAGAAACAAAAATTTTTTTTTTCCAAAATCAATTATTTTGTTGAAAAAAGCAGAAAGTTCTTTGAATCATTTAAATCGGACGCTTAGTTCTCTCAAAAACAGCAATTTTTTTTAATTTAGCTCTGTATCTCCGAAACCTCTGGGCCTACCTTTGCCAAAAACTAATCAGCACATCTCCCTATCAATAGGAATCGAATGTTTTTTAAACCATTCAAATCGGTTGATCCGTTCTCTTAAAAACTCGCTTTCTATTTTTTGCACTCTTTGCTCCATATCTCTCCGTAACGGCTGGACCTGCCTTTGCCAAAAACTAATCAGCACATCTCCCTATCAATAGGAATCGAATGTTTTTTTAAACCATTCAAATCGGTTGATCCGTGCGCCCGAAAACGTGGACGAAAAAAAGCGGACATACAAAACACACACACACACACACACACACACACACACACACAACACACACACACACACACATCCATTTTTTCTGAAGTATGCCAAAATGTTCAGAAACCTTCAAAACGTCGAGAAATGTAAAAATTTTCAATTCCGATTTTTGGACGATTACTATAACTTACCCTACGGGAAGTTAATAAAAACTAAAACAAAAACAAAACAGAAACAGGAAAAGTTTTGTTTTAAGTAGGAAGACAAAAAGGCGCCGAGAGGACGACGAAAAGCTTCTCAGAACAGGCGCTGACAACCTTTAGAAAGGATTTTTATTCCCTTCAGAAAGGAGTTTTTTAAAGTAGAGAGGATATGGAATGTGATCTGTTTTGCATACGTTTCGATCGGACATCTTCAGTGCTGATTTTCGAATGAAGATTTAAAATTTTACATGCAAAAAAGTGGTGTAAAGCATTGTGTCTTAAGACAAATTGCCGGAACTTTCCTTGCTGTAATTTAAAATAATAAAAAGCTCAGGATAGATTTTTTTGGAAAATTTTAAATTTTTTTGAACAATTTTGAAAATTGTAAAAACAACTGAAAAATTTGAATATTGAAAACATTGAAAAAAATACTTCTTTCGTAAATTAGGAATTTTCCTTGAAAACATTGATATTTTCTGAAAATTTAGTATTTTTTAGAAAACTAAGATTTTTCTTGGAGATTTTGAAATTACATTAAACTTTTTGATAACGATTCATATTAGTTTATCCATTTTTTCCTGCCTTTGCAAAAAAATTAATCACTTCATCATTATGTCAATACAAATTGAATGTTTTTTGAATCATTCAAATCGGTTGAGCAGTGCTCCCAAAACATCGAAAAAAATTGTATCCACACTCACACACATCATTTTTATCTAAAGTATGTCAAAATGTTGAGAAACCTCTGAAACGTAAAGATATGCAAAAATTCAAATTCTTTCTTAACCACAATAATATCCACTTAAGGCAAATTGCTGGAATTTAACTGTGATTTAAAATCATGAAAAACTCAAAATAAAAAAAAAAATTTTTTGAAAATTTTGAATTTTTTCGAACAATTTTGAAAACTAAAAACAATTGAACAATTAAATTTTTAAAAAAAAATTGCCTCTCATGAAAGTTTTACATTTTTTTTGAAAATACAGATTATATTTAACAATTTTAATTTTTTTGCAAATTGGGTTTCTTTGAGATCTTGAGATTTCATTAAACTTTCATTAAAATATCTCGTTTTCGACCGCCAAATAAATAGCATTTTTTCCATTTTTTTTCTGGATCTCCATAACCACTAGACCTGCCTTTGCAAAAAAATTAATGAATTCATCATTACGTCAATACAAATAGAATGTTTTATAATTTATATTTTTTAATAAAATATTAATTTATTATAATAATTTTTTTCTAGAATATAAAAATGTTAAAGATTTGAGTTTTCGAAGAACTTAGAAACGTCGACAAAAAATTGTATCCATACACACATATAAACATACACACACATCAATTTTTTCTGAGGTACGCCAAAATGTTCAGAAACGTCTGAAACGTAAAGATATGCAAAAATTCAAATTGATTTTTTATCACAATAACTTTAGAAAAAAATAGTGAAATGTAAACTTTGAAAATGTTAATATAAATAAAATATAGTTCAATTTTTTTAAATCTTATTTGTTTTTTTTGTTTAATTCATAAATTTTAATAGCAATAGTTTATTTTTTTGACACTTCAATTTTTTTTTTATATTTGAATCTATAGATTTTAGATAAAAATTGGTTATGCATATTTATTACTCTTAAATATAAAGAGGTCATTTATTATTCTAATAAATCTCTCGACTACCACTTATCTCCTTAAGGGCTAGAATTAAGAATGTTCTATCGATTGTTCTCTGAGGAGAACAAAAACGGAAACCGAAACGTGCGGTCGGAATTTTAAATTGAAACTCGAACACAAGATTTATCGATATCGAAGGAAGACAGCTTTTGTCGATATTGCAACTAAAGAAGGGAATAATGTCTTTCGAAACGTCAATAAACAAATCAGAGTGGAGGAAAATATTGTAATATATATATATATATATATATATATATATATATATATATATATACATATATACACACACACATATATATATATATAACAAATGTATTCTGAGTGGATAGATAGATATTGATTTAGAAATATGAACAAACAACACTCTTTTTTGTACTATTTTATTAAATAATAATTTTCACAAACGTTTCGAAACTAGGTTTGTCTCATCATCAGTGTATTATCCGTTACAAGTCGTTCATTATACTGTCTTCTGCCCCACCAACGATTGTCGGAGTCTGAATTCTTTATCAAGGTCAACTAGATTATAATAATTTAAAACAATTTTTACAAACGAACCGTTTCCTTTCATAGAATATTTTTATAACTAATTATAATAATTTAAAACAATTTTTATAAATATGTTTTTTATAAGTGTGTGTACTCTTTTAGGAAGCTAAAAAGTATATTTATTTTTACGAAAAGTCATTTTTCTGCATTTGCGACAGCGAAAACGATTATTTGATCGCGCAGGCGTTTTGTTTCGACTTTAATTCGTTTTAGTATGAACATACATGTATAGTATATATATATATATATATATATATATATATATATATATAAAGTATGTTTATAGAGTTTATATATGTTTGTACATTGTACATATAAAGTTAATAGAGTGTCTGATGTTGAATAAACCTTTTTTGTGGCAACCAATTTCTTTTTATTGCTGTACTCGCCATTTGCTTGCGATATTGCGATATATATATATATATATATATATATAAAACTTTCTCACACATAAATATATACATATATATATATATATATATATATATATATATATATATATATATATATATATATATATATATATATAACAAAATTTATAAAAACTGGTATCAAAAGCCAACTTGGTCGTTACATTAATTATTTTTCCTTCCTAAAATTTTTATTATTATTTTATTAATTGATAGAGATATTCTTTTAAATAATTACATCTTTTGTGATAAAAATTTAGATCGAATCCGCGAAATATTTGTAGAGAACTTATATCCTTTAAAGTTAGTTAATAATATTATTAAAAACCGTATTGATGGCATAAAAAATAATAAAATAAACATTAATAATAATAACCTTTTGTTACTTGTTAATACTACTTTAATAAATTCTTCATCTTTTCTAAATAAATATACAGGTATCATTTTTTACCATTTTTAGGCAGTTCTACTTGTTTTTTAAAAAAGATATTTTCTAAAGAAGGTTTTCTTTTAGTTTCTAAATTGGAAAATACCTTAAATTCTTTATATACTTCTTTAAAATTAAAAATAATAGAATTGTTGACGCCGTTTACAAAGTGAATTGTAATGATTGTAAAAAATTCTATATTGGAGAGAGTTCACAATATATATCTAAGAGAATAAGTATAATTCAAAAAATAAAAATCAATACAAAACAATGCTTTCAGACCATATGCAAAATTTTAAACACGCCTTTGATTTAAACAATCCCGTTATTTTATATATTGAACAAAATGTTGACCTAAGAAGGTTTCCTGAATCTGTTTTCATTTTTTTAAATTCAAAATATGTAAATAAAAGAAGTTCTTCTTTGCTCGACAGCTATCAAATTTGAATTATTGTATGTAAGTCTGATTTTTTTAATATTTGAACAAATTTTTACCACTTGATATTTTCTTTATACATATGCAAAATTTGAAACACGCCTTTGATTTAAACAATCCCGTTATTTTATATATTGAACAAAATGTTGACCTAAGAAGGTTTGCTGAATCTGTTTTCATTTTTTTAAATTCAAAATATGTAAATAAAAGAAGTTCTTCTTTGCTCGACAGCTATCAATGTATGTAAGTCTGTTTTTTTTAATATTTGAACAATTATTTATCACTTGATATTTTCTTTTGTTCTTTTTTTTCAGAATTCGAAATATTTTGATTACTTGATTTTATTTGTAAAATTCTATATATATACAATTTTTTTTGTTTTTAAAACAAAATATTGATGTTTTAATTGTCAAATTTTATATAAAATAATTTTAAACTGGTTTGGTACGCATAATTTTAATTCTGTTTTATTTTATTTTGTTACATAATTTTATTACTCCTTTTGTATTTTAGCTGAATGATGAGCTAGTATAATAGCTCAAAACGTATTAAAGAAGATTTTATATTTACTTTCTGTTTTTATTTTTTCGACTTGTGGCTGAAAAATCTTAACAATATATATTTATATATTGTATATATTGTATATATATATATATATATATATATATATATATATATATACATATACATATACATATACATATATGTACATATTTCGAAATATTCCTGGATAGATATTATAATTAGTAAAAATATAATATCCATAATAAAATGTCTTCCAAATTGGGTAAGAATTTTAGAAAAGAAGAAGATACTTTTATTACAAAGGTTTGCTGAAAATGAGCATTCCCATATCTCAAAATAAAATATGTGAAATTACTTCCACGAAAAAAATCAGACCTATACACACATAAATACAAATTACAATTACTCTCTCACAAAATACATATTTCTTTTTTCTCGATGACACCAATTACACGGATTTTTTTCCAGGCGTTTCAAATAAACAAATCTTTGAAGGACATTCGATTTTTATTTTTGTATTTATTTATTTGATTTCTCATTTTATTCGCTCCGACGCCTTTAAAAGGACGAATATTTTTATACGTTTATAATATCTGTTGTTGTTTTTCTGTGAACATATCAAGAGCTTCTCTTAGGCTTTTATTTTGATCCGAGGGCGTAATAAGATTTATACAGAAATGATATATGAGAAGTGAAAATAATTGTGGGTGAAAAAATATGTAGGTAAACAGTTTTTTTTTATATCTCTCTATGAAAAATATTAGAATTCAAAGACACGAATAAACAAAATATTTACATTTTTTTCTGGCCCTTACAATTATGGTTTATTGTAGAAGTTTTTTTTTTAATTACAATATTTATTGCAACTGTTAAATAATTTATCATCTAGTAATAATAATAAACAATAACATAAATTTAAATAAAAAAGAGTACAAAATAAAGAATAGCATTTTCATTAAAATGATATCCGTAGTATGATGATTTAATATAAAATAAAAGCAAATAATAATAAAAATAAAATTAATAAATAAAATAAATAAAATTAATATTGTAGAAGTAATATTAATTTCTTAATTAATTTAAAGAAATCTCTATTTATTTTTACATAACATCATAATTTAGATGCAATTTTTATTATTAATGATTGTAATTTTTTGCATCAATATGAATATTTTTTAGATCAATATAAATATTTAGAAACCTTGTCTTTAGCATAACTTTCATTGATATGTTGTGCATTATATTAAAATTACATTTTTAATTTTTGTAAATTTAGTGTTTATTATTTTTAGAACCTCAACATTTTTAAAAATTTAACAAAACCAGATAAGAACGAGCGCCAATTAGTTTTGAGAAATAATCGGATGAGCGGTTTTTTTACAAGAAGCAAAAACTTAATTATAAAAACTTGTTACATATTTTTTAACCAAAAATACGGTTAATATATTTATAACCTATTTAGAATTTCTTTTATTTTTTTTTCTTCTAGGCATTTAGGGGCCGCAGCAGTGACCTGCCAATGCGCCCCTGGTTTTTCAGGAGACAAATGCGACGTACCGATATTTCAAGAAGTCGAAACCGGTAAATATTATACCATTAAAATAATATGAAATTGAAACGAAAAGATATTAACTTTTGATTGATTTTTGATTTAAGAATGTTTTGAGGACAAATCGAATACAGAAATTGAAAAAATGTCGGAGACGATTAATATGGCGGAGGAGTGCGTTTGCCAAAACAGCAAAGATGGAGATAAAGGTAATAAAAATAATATTATATATATATATATATATATATATTATACGTTTCGCACTACATCTGTGTCAGCAGTTAGCAGTCCCTTACTAAAATACAGTACAACAAGTATATTCATAATAAAACAGTTTTTATAAATTTAATTAAACATCAAATAAAATAAATATTAGTAACAATTGCAAAACTCTTATTTATATTTTTTTACTTATATTTTAGTAGTTTAGTAGTTTTAGTAATTCATATGAATAATATTCATTTTACTCATAATCAAATATTCTAAGTATATACTAATTTACAAAAAATTTATATGCTATTCAAATTTGTTTACTTGTGAATTTTTGGAGAATTAAAATTTTTAAAATTTTAGATTAAATAAAATTCATATTTTTATTTATTAGAAAAGCATTTTTTCATAATTGTTTAAGATTTTATGCTGCACATAAATAAGTCAAAGTCATCAAAGGTGAAAATGTGTTTTTTTATTTTTAAAAAATAAAATTGGTTCGACCTTGTCACTTATTCAATTTTTTTCTATCTATGGTTAGAAAAGCATTTTTTCATAAAATTTCAAAAGAAAAATCATAATATACGTTTATATGTGTGTGTCAGTACCAAAAACAATATACAACAAGTAGATAAAACAGTTTATAACTTTAATTAAACACAGCATAAAATAAAGTAAATAATAGTAAAAAATGCAAAATTAAATTATTTTTCGAAGTAGTATGTTAATGTTCATATAATTAATATTTATTCTGCTCATATTATAATATTCTACAGGTTCAATGTGCAGTGAATTTAATTTTTTTAAATTTTAGATAAAATAAAATTTAAGTTTCGTTTGTTAGAAAAGCATTTTTCATGATTGTTTAAAAAAATTTGGTTGTACATTAATAGGTTCAAATCATAATTCAAAGGTTTATTTTTTAGTTTTTAAATAGTCAAGAATAAAAATCTGTTTTTTTTTTCAATTTTTAAAAATAAAATTGGTTCGACCTTGACACTTATTTAATTTTTTTCTATCTAAGATGAGAAAATCATATCTTCCATAATTGTTCTAAAAACTTACACATAAATAAATCTAAATTATATTTCAAAGATAAAAATATGTTTTTTTTTTCAATTTTTGAAGAATTAACATTTTTCGATCTTCAGACCTATCATTTATTTATTTTTATTCAAGATTAGAAGAGCATTTTTTTTCAAAATTGTCAAAATAATTTAGATCGTACATAAATAAATCTGAATTATATTTCAAAGCTAAAGGCTTTTTTTTCAATTTTTGAAGTTTTTAAAATTTGTGTGACCTCAACACCTATTAATTATTTCTTATTAATTATTCAAGGTTAAAAGAGCATTTTTTCCAAAATTGTTAAAAAAGACTTAGACTGTACATAAATAATTCCAATTATATTTCAAAGATAAAAACATGTTTTTGCAATTTTTAAAGTTTTTAAAATTTGTTTGACCTCAACACTTATTAATTATTTTTTATCTAAGGTTAAAAGAACACTTTTTCCAAAATTGTTAAAAAAAACTTAGACTGTATATAAATAAATCTAAATTATATTTCAAAGGAAAAGGGTTTTTTTCAATTTATGAAAAATTAAAATTTGGTTGATCTTGACACTTATTAAATGTTCAGAGACCTCTGAAACGTAAAGATATATAAACATATTCATTTTCGATTCTTTGCAATTACTTTAACTTACCTTAAAGTGATCCTAATTACTAATAAGGCATATTTGAGTAAAAAATACTAAAAATTTTTCATAATTAACATAATATTTTAGCAAATTATATGAATTACTTTTGATGTAAATACCGCGACTTATTTTGAACTTGAATGAATAAAAAGGAATTTTCGTCCATCTACCCCTTTCACAACACTATTATTTATATATTTTTTAATTTAATTACTTAAATACTTTATTAAGATCAGAAAAGCATTTTTTCATTATTGTTTAAGAGACTTAGACTGTGTATAGAAAAGTCAAAATAATATTTCAAAGACATTTTTTTTTCATTTTTTAAATAATTAAAATTGATTCGATCTTGATATTTATTATTATTTTTTATCTACGTTCAGAAAAACATTTTTTTATGTTGTTTCAGAATTTAATCTGTACATAAATAAATCCTAATTATATTAACCGTATCTTGTGTAAAAGAATTAAGTTAGTATAAAGTTACGATAGAGGTTAATAAGATAAATGTAATTCCACCAATTTTATAGGGACTAAAAAAATACACGTAAAATTTTGCCAAACAAATTGGCAAAGTATATCAAGTTAAATAATTCGATGCGATGCCATATCTCAAATAAAATTATCAAAAGAAAATATTAAAGAGATTTTGCAAATATTCGCTCAGAAGAAGCAACTTCCTGAATAATGAACGAGGAACGATGTAATTACATTTATTATTATTATATATATATATATATATATATATATATATATTCAAATAAATAACTGGTAAATACACATCTTCATCTGTATAAATATTTATTCACAATCATCGATAACAATGGCAAAAATATTCTCGATCATCAAGTATTCCTGAAGCGATTGCCTGTAATTTATCTTCTCTGACAATGTGGAGAAATACAACAAAGATGTATATATACATGTATACATATATAAATGTGTATATAATGTATATATCTGGTGTAGTTCTCGAACAATTGTACGGTGGAGACTTCGTGTTTGAGTTTCGGTTGAAATGTACAGAATAGAAGATTAAGTGCCTGATAAATACAAAATCGTTCTACTTAATATCTGTTGAAGTGTTGCTATCAAAATATCATGGTACTGAAAATATAGATTGTTGAAATATTTAAATCTGAAAAAATACATAACTCTAAATTTTGCTGTCCTACTACAAATCCGTATTTCATAATAGTCATTTTTAATAAAGCTTGATAACTGATCGTGTATTGTCTTTATTGTGAATATTATATATATATATATATATATATATATATATATAAACCCCTAAAACAAAAACCTCTTTTAATATCGAACGACAGAAATCTCGACCATCAAATTAATTGTCTAGATTGTAATTCAATTTGCATAGAAAAAACAAGCTAGAACCTAATGAAACGTTTATAACACCATAAAAACAATTCAAAAAATCCAAGACAGTTTAAAACTATGATAGCAGAGCATATTTATACTTTAAAACACAATATGGACTTTTCTAACCCGACTGTACTACAATTCGAACAAAATTTATTCAAACGAAGAATTATAGAAGGATCTTTTTTAACTATTTATAACAATAAAACAATAAATAAACGGAATGAACTTAACACGCTGTGCGACACAAATCTCTTTTATTTAGATAGTATTTCCAAATTTCTCACAAAACAATAAAATTTCGCGCAAAGGATTCGCAATTCGTTCCACACATGTGTAGAATCTTGGTAAAAAATATTTTTTAAAAAGTCCTTTCTCCATTATATCTTCAACCAGTCTACGAACAACACACTATCCAATTGTGATTTTTGAAATTAGTTTTTTGTGAAAATATTGTGTAATTACAAGTTTAATGTTTATAATACATAGTGTAGTGCATTACCATATCCTGATACCATAGATTATTAAAATCTTCTAATTTCACACTAAGATTAACTAATTTTAAGTACTATTTACTATTTCTTTTCGCTCCAATTCAATTGTTTTTAGTTTTTAATTTTATTTTTAGTTTCCACTGAACGAAGGCTAGGATTGTAGCCGAAACGTATGGATTTAAAATAAATTTTTGAAAGAAATTTATGTTTTTATCGATGTTATGCCCGATTACTAGACTTTGTTAATATGTGTATATATATATACATATGTATATATATATATATATATATATATATATATATATATATATATATATATATTAGGGTGGTCCTTAAAATGGTCATTTTCGAATTTCCTTGCTCCCAGGGGCTCAAATGGTTCCAAGTAGATAAAAAACAATTCTCTGAAAGATTTAGCTCTTAATATTAACGTTTAGATAGAGCGCAATTCAATCAAAGTTTGTATGGAAAGAGCATGGAAAAATTTTTGAAAATTAAAAAAAAATGTTCGCTAAATTACATTTAAAAAACATTTTTTAAATTTTTGAAAATTTTTCATGCTATTTCCATACAAAACTTTGATTGAATTGCGCTCTATCTAAACGTTAATATTAAGAGCTAAAATTTTCAGAGAATTGTTTTTTATCTATTTGGAACCATTTGAGCCTCTGGGAGCAAGGAAATTCGAAAATGACCATTTTAAGGACCACCCTAATATATATATATATATATATATATATATATGTGTGTGTGTGTGTGTGTTTTAAAGTATTAATGCGGTCAGCAAGCATAGTTTTAAATTGCCTGGAATTTTTTTTTTTTAAAGTCTATATTGTGTTTTAAAGTATTAATGTGGTCAGCAAGCATAGTTTTGAATTGTCTGGGATTTTTTTAATTATTTTTGTTTATTTTGTATATTTGTAACGTTTAATAATTAGTTCAAGTTCTGGCTTGTTTCTCCTATGTAAATATATTTTTTTATAAATGATTCTATATTTCCATTATTTCAATATTTCATAGTCCTTCTCCATCAATACCGTAGACAGTCGGTTCGGTTCAGGGTCGTTGTAAAATAAAAGCATGTGTTTTACCCTCAGCACAATATCTGTTTATTATATCCAAAACTCAAGTCCCATTTAGCAATTCGTGTCGTGTTCTATTTACCGTCAGCCCCCGGAACAATAGTTTTGTTCCGGAGTCTCCGGTTGTCCTTTGTGCGCGGCTTGCGGTTTCGGTTGAAGCCGCCTTGTACTTTTAACTCGATTGTTTGCGCTTTATCGAGGACGAATTCAAACACTAGAAATCGTTGAATTGGAAAAGAAAATCGCGGTAGAAATAGTAAAAAAGGTAAAAATAGTAAAAATGATTTATTGCAAACGATTTTGTGTTTTTTATCCTGACATACGTATAATTAAACATATTTGTATGTATGTGCTATGTCTACTCACACCCCTGGATATTATTTATTATCGAATACAATAATAGAGCATCAAGAGTTGTTCGGAAGTTCAACTCGTCCATTTATTATCGTTCGCAGAAAGATCCTAACTGGATTCCTTGTTCGGTTTGATTGATGACCTTTTGTCTCTGTCGAAACGTTCGTTTGTCTTTCTCTTCGCCCTATTATCGTCTGATTTATCAACGACATCTCTTGAGAGGGAATGAGGCGAAGGCAGGTGGAGATTCGGATAATCAGATATATGTATATATATATATATATATATATACAGGGCCGGTCCTGCCTTGCATGCGACGCATGCAAAAAATTCGGGCGCACGCCTTGGGGGGCTCCAAAACGAGTTTCGGAAGTTAAATTTATATTATACTATATAATATTTTTTATTATTTATATAAAATCTAGAATACTTAACAAGAGATACGGAGACACAAAAAGCATATTTATTTTGTAATCAGTAGAAACAATTAACCGATTAATAACTCTACAAATTAGTACATAACAGCTCTGTTTATTGCTTACTCTACTTATTCAATTTTTTGAATAATTTTAATAATTATTATTTTGAATAATTTTATTTGTTTGAAGTTACCGCGGAATTGAAAAAGAAATTATCTAGTTTTCAATCCCTTAAGCGCAAACCTGCGAAAGATTAAATTAGTTATTGGACATTATTGACGAAAAATTGCAAGCTGATTTAGTTGAAACGGAACTTTTTAATAAATATAAACAAAGTATAAACGAAGACACGAAAAATGGGAAGTCAGTGCTTAGAAAATGACTCGTTTATTCCGAGAAATTAAATTGTAACTTTTGTTTTTGTTGCAAATGTTTCTCATCTGATGAACTTTGAATGTTGAAGACATACGTGCTTATATAAATTTAATAATTATTAACTATACAGAAATAATACATATCAAATATAATTAGTTTTTTTTTTTCAATATACTTTAAGAAATGTGTAATTTTTTTGCACTTTTTACTGATTTTTGGACAATACTTCTAAAATACGTTAAAAAATGATCACAATCACAATTGCAACAATCTCATACTCTGAATATGACAGAAAAGCAAGGATGAATACAATTCGGGTCTTACGATATTAATAAGGAGAAGTTTACGTTGCAATTTTGGTTTTTATAAATAATAAAAAACTAAACTAAATTAATATTTAAAAAATCCAACATGACATACGAGTGTTATAAATGAACATGAAAATGAAAAGCTAGTTTTTTTAGATTTCTTGGCATGATTTGCTCAATAGAATAAATAGAATAATAAATAAGTAAAATGTTTCAAAACCCAAATAATAATATTGTACATACGTTAAAAATAATTGAAAGTTTGAAAATATTTGATTATAATCAACTCAAATTAATAGGGGGGGGGGCGCTAAGAATAATCCTCCTAAACGATTATTGGAATTTTGATAAATCTTTCTGAAGTTTGTTAAGGGATTTTTTTAGGATTTTTGAAATTATAAAAATATAATTAGATTGTAGAAATAAGTGAAAAACATTACAAAAAACAACATATCGCTGATGTTTGACCTTGAAAACATTTTTTAACACATGAAAACTATCACCTGCCAGAAATGTCAATTGACTTGAAATTCGAATTCAGGTTAAAATTTTAGTCTAGAAAATGTTAGAATTAGAATTGGAATATATTCAAGATAATAATATATATTCAAGATAATGAATAAGAAAAATATGGAATTTTTAAATTGTATACCCCATGTACAGAACAACATTTATGGGTCAGCAAGTATATATATATAGTTTATCTCGATTTTCAAAATATTATTTGTGTTCAAAAGTACTTTTCGTGTACATTTGAATTTATTTCTGCGTTTATCTGGCCACTCTGCAGAGCATAAGTCAGAATATAGTCAGAAGTGGGATTTGTACTAAAAGTAATAGTACTAGGATAATACCCGTGATATATAAAAGTAGATTCGAAATGCTATTTTTGTAAAATATTACTATATATAAATAAAATATGATATATTATAAATATTACTACTTTCTCATCTCAAAAAAGAAGTGGCGTCGATTTTATACAAAAAAATTTATGATATTTGAATAATTGAGTTTTTGTTAATTTTAGATAGCAGAATATTTTTATATAATTGTATTTTTTTTTCAGATATGTTCAGATACAAAATCACAATGTATTTGTCAAATACAACTTTGATTTTGTACGATGAAAGTATACATTTGCAAAAATTAGCAGAGAGCTATTTAATACAAGAGGTAAGATAGACAAAATTATACATTTTTTTGTATGCAACGTAAAATGATTACTAAATCAATTTTTATTATTAATTTAAAATTCAAATTAATTTTCTGTCTTATTAAAAAATATAATCATTTAAAAAATACCATTATATTTTGAAACAGACAAATATTCTGAATCCTAAACAAGTTTTTGAATTAAAAAGGTTATTAGAATATTTCTATATTTTTTTAATTTTTTTTAAATTAATATTTGCAAATTTTAATACGTGGTATGAAGTACAAAAAATGTTTTTATTATAAACAAAATAAGGTCTATCAAAATGTATAATATATGTTTGCTATGAATTTGTTATAACAAAATAAATTCAAACTCTTCATTTGAAATTAAACTTAAAATAAATTCCTAATTGATCAAAAGCTAGATAATTATTTTCTAGATAATTTAAAAAATGGGAACTAAACAAGTCAATTATTTTGTAAATAAATAAATTATTCGAGTATAATTAAGTAAACAATTTTTTTTCCAGTTGCCAAGATTTTTATCCAACATTTCTTTCACGGAATTAAAAGTGATTTATATAAAGTAAGTATATAATGATATTGCAAATTTAAGTAAAAAATATATTTTTAATTACTTGTCTTTATTTATAAAATTAAAACTTTTTGTTTTTTTAGAATTGGTGATAATTTAGTATTCCAGTTCTTCTCAAACGGTGAACATAGTACTAAAATTCAAGAAAGTTTGAGAACTATGACGTCTACAGGCTGGCTAGGAACTTTACCTTTAGCTAACCAGGAAGCTATAGTTAAACAAGAAGCTAAGCTATATATAAATGTAAATAAATAATTTAATAAAAAATTCTGGATACATTAAATTAAATATTGTAGATAGAATATATAAAAACGACAGTTAAAAGAAGTACAGTTTGCAAAATAAAGTAAAAAAAAATAACTTAATAAATTGTCTGGAATTTTTTTTTAAAAAAAGTCTATATTGTGTTTGAAAGTATTAATGTGGTCAGCAAGCATAGTTTTAAATTGTCTGGGATTTTTTTTAAAAAAAGTTTATATTGTGTTTGAAAGTATTAATGTGGTCAGCAAGCATAGTTTTAAATTGTCTGGAATTTTTTTAAAAAAAGTCTATATTGTGTTTGAAAGTATTAATGTGGCCAGCAAGCATAGTTTTAAATTGCCTGGGATTTTTTTTAATAAAAGTCTATACTGTGTCTGAAAGTATTGATGTGGTCACCAAGCATAGTTTTAAATTGTCTAGGATTTTTGTTGAAAAAGTCTATATTGTGTTTGAAAGTATTAATGTGGCCAGCAAGCATAGTTTTAAATTGCCTGGGATATTTTTTAAAAAAAAGTATATATTGTGTTTGAAAGTTTTAATGTGGTCAGCAAGCATAGTCTTAAATTGTCCCAATTTTTTTTTAAAAGTCTATATTGTTTTCGGAAATATTAATGAGATCCGCAAGCATAGTTTTAAATTGTCTGGGATTTTTTTTAAAAAAGTCTATATTGTGTTTGAAAGTATTAATGTGGTCACCAAGCATAGTTTTAAATTGTCTTGGATTTTTTTAAAGAATCTATAATCCAAAGTCTATATTGTTTTTGAAAGTATTATTGTGGTCAGCAAGCATAGTTTTAAATTGTCTGGGATTTTTTTAAAAAAAAGTCTGTGTTGACAACTTTGCAAAATATTGTTCTTTTAACTGTCAATTTTATATATTCTGTATTTTTCTCACGATTTTAAAATATTTTATATTATTTAAAAAAATATAAAATTTAAAAAATCTCAATCTGTACTGCTGATCATTTTTTATATTCTAATTGACAATTTTTAATACTCTCTATTTTTAATATTCTAATTACAATTATTATTTTATTTTATTTTTTCCAGTCAGTGGAGGTCAATAGGCACCAAGATAGGATTCTAGAAGGTCAAGAATTTATATTGTCATGTACTGCCAAAGGACCTCAAAGGACCTCTTTCAGATGGTACAAGGATGGTGTTTTTATTAATGTTACCAGAGCCACAAGGTAAAAAAAATTAATGTTAATATCATTATATTGCTGTAATTTTCAAAGTCTTGTAATAATCAAGAAATTAGTAATGAATCGATTTCAATTGCAAAAAATCAAAAAAATAAATACCAAAAAACAACTCAGACCCTAGGCCCTAAAATCCGAACAACCAACCACTTTAAAAACCAAATAAATACCCAAATAACAATTTTTACAAAATATTCGTTTTCAAGAATTCGTCTTTTATTTTTTTTAGGTCAATGTGGACTCGTCTGACCTCTTTAGGACCCTCAAGTTACACCTACATGTTAGCAATTTCCACAAGTGTCTCGTCCATAGATTCAGGACTTTACACTTGCATGATAAAAGAACAAAGTGCCACCAATTTGGACGCCAATTTAGGCGACCAAAATTGTGTCACCAAATCGACGATGGTCAGAGTGAAACCTGCCAGAAGGCTGAGGATCGATCCTATGTCTTTGAGCGTCAAAAAGGTAATGGTAATAGACTCAGATAAAAATAGAAAAATAAATTTCCCAATACATGTAAATAATTGACTTAATCAAAAACTTTTTCAGTCTTTTATTTTGAAGAAAGATTTTGCTACACAAGTATATATCTATATCTAATTCAATATCAAATCCATCCAGAAGGAATTTTCTATTAAGTGAAACAATATTTATCGTTGATTGAATCGTTCTCGCGCACAAAAGGGCCAAGCAAAAGAATTAATTTATTTTTCTTCCCTCACAGTTTTCCCAGTTTTCCCTTTTTCCGCATTTTACATTGAAATTATAATAATAAAAATACTTTTTCTGATTCTATTTAACAATCGACCGAGAAGATGGTACTCGTAAATTGAAAAGTGAAAGGAAAACATTTGCTTTCGAGCGATTCTGTTTTTTTAATTCTATAATATATAATATATCTTATATATAAAATTCTTCTGCACGAGTGTAAGTCGAGATACTTTTCCTGAAGGATTATTCGTATTTTTATAATTTTTTTTTGAAGTCAGTTAAATGAAATTTGTAGGGTTTAATTTTTTTCTGTTATAAATTATTTAAATTATATAAATTATAAAGACTATAAAATTATAAATAAATTATATAAATTATAAAGACTATAATGTTTTATTTACAAAATTGATATGTGCAAAAAAAGAAAAAATACAAAAAAATACAATAAACTGAATATAAATTAAAAAAGTTGAAATGAAAATAAAATAAAAACAGTAATGCAAAAATAATAACATGAATGTAGGATTTAAATGATTATAAAAATATACTAAAATAAAAGGAAAAAAATACCTAAACGATTATTCGGATTTTTATAAATCTACTTGAAGTTAGGTAAAGGAAATTTTTAACTTCCCGTAGGGTAAGTTATTGTAATGGGCCGAAAATCGGAATTGAAAATTTTTACATTTCTCGACGTTTTGAAGGTTTCTGAACGTTTTGGCATACCTCAGAAAAAATGGATGTGTGTGTGTGTGTGTGTGTGTATGTGTGTGTGATTTGAACCGATTTGAATGGTTAAAAAAACATCCGATTCCTATTGATAGGGAAAAGAGCTGAGTAGTTTTTGGCAAAGGCAGGTCCAGCCGTTTCGGAGATACGGAGCAAAGAGTGCAGAAAATAGAAATCGTATTTTTGAGAGAACGGAGTATCCGATTTGAATGATCTAAAAAACATTCAATTAGTAATGATTGGGAGAAGTGTTTATCAGTTTTTGACAAAGGCAGGCCCAGCCATTTTAAAGATACGGAGCTAAATATGTAAAAAATGGCAGTTTTTGAGAGAACTAAGCGTCCGATTTAAATGATTCAAAGAAGTTTCTGCTTGTCTTAACAAAATAATCGATTTTGGAAAAAAAAAATTGTCCTTTTTTTTTTTTGTATATTGAAAATATTTATTTTTAATTCTGACTATAGTTCTAATATACTTAACAAATAATTTCAACTCTGCAATTCAGTTTATATAATATTTATAAATATTAGACAATGTTACAATATTTATAATAATCTATTTGAAAACATTCAGTAATCCTCGAACATTTCGTTACGGTACGGGAAGTTCCTGCAATTTGCCTTAAGGCACGATGCCACCCACCCCACTAGTTAGGATTTAAATGATTATAAAAATATACTAAAATAAAAGGAAAAAAATGCGGAACACGACATGTCATTGTTTGACATTGACAATAGTTTGACAAATGAGAATTGTCGTTTACCAGGAATTTCAATTCACTTATGAGCCTAGACAATATTAGAATACAATAAATTCATGATTATGAATAAGAAAAATATAATGTCTGCATTATTGCCGAAGACTAGATGTGCCAGAAATTAAAATAATATATAAGATACTGTAATTTTTTTTTGCGATTCTGTTTTTTTAATTCTATAATATATATTATTCTTGTAGGTCGAAATACTCTTCTTAAAGGATTATTCGGATTTCGATAAATCTTTTTGAAGTTAGTTGAAGGAAATTTTTAGGATTTAAATGATTATAAAAATATAGTAATATCGTACAAATAAATGAAAAAAATTGCAAAAAACAACATGTCATTTGTAACGTGCCAAAAATTTCAATTCACTTATGAGCCTAGACAATATTAGAATACAATAAATTCATGAATATGAATAAGAAAAATGTAATGTCTACATTATTATTGCCGAAAAGCAGTTGAGATGTGCCAGAAATTAAAATAATATAAGATACAGTACTAATGCAGTCGTGTTTTGCCTTACTTTATCAAATTATTTCACAATACAAAAAATAAATTTACTTATTCAAAAAATAATTTAGAAGTTTGATTGTGTCAAAAATTTATTTGTTTGACATTGAATATGGTATATTTAATTAGCTGATCGTAGATTGAAGAATGCACAAGAGCAAGATTTATCAAATTAATTCACTTAAAATATGAACTTAAGTAATAATGTATACATTATATAAATAAATATTTACTATATAAATTGCTAAAACATCCCGTACTCAAAATTATATTGTTTAAAAAAGATTCTAAGAATTTTAAAATTTTTGAATAATTTTACCTTTTTGAAAATTTTGAAATATTTTGGAAATTTTAAACTTGTTTTCAGCAAGCAATTGCGATATTGTTTAAAAAAGATTTAAAAAGGAATTTTATTAATTTTGTTAAACCAATTAAAGTATGGTACGAGATACTTTTGAAAGTATGGTACGAGCGATTTTGTTTATGTAATATATATATATATATATATATATATATATATATATATATATATATATATGAGTAAGTTCTTCAAGGGCATACATCAAATTTTATTTGATGTAACTTACTCATATTTCTCAACATCAAAACTAACTTCTTTAACATATATATATATATATATATATATATATATATATATATATATAATAAAGATCAGTTATACTGAAAATCGGCTAACATCTATTTTTCATGCCCCTAAGATAAGGGCTGGCCATTCTATCTATCTAAAAAAACGTTTTATATTTCAAAACAAAATTTTTAGTTTTACTAGTAGTGATGGCATGATGCCTTAAGGCAAGTTGCTGGAACTTCGCTGGAAAAACTCGGAAAAAAGTTTGTTTTTTGAGAATTTTGAGAAAACATGAACAATTTTAATATTGCAAAAAAGTCACGATTTCTTTTGGAAAAGTTAGAATGCAAAGAGATTTTTGAAAACTGATATTTTTTGAACTCTGAAATTATTTGAATATTATTCTAAAAATTTTGAAAATTTCAAGAAGTTTCATTTTTGAAAGTTTTTGATACGCTTTAATGTCGGTTAAACCAAACTATCAACAATATCAGATTTTCAATCGCCAATTGAATTTTTTTTCCATATTTTTTCTGGATCTCCAAAACCGCTAGACCTGCCTTTGCAAAATTTTTAAACAATTATTCATTACGTCAATAAAAGTCATATGTTTTTTCAATTATTTAAATCGGGTGCTGTTTTCTTAACAACTTCACACCCATTTTCTGCATCTTTGCTCAGTATCTCCGAAACGGCTGGACCTGCCTTTGACTAAAACTAATCAGCACGTCTCCTAATCGATGGGAATCGAATGCTTTTTAAATAATTCTACTACGTTGATCCGTGTTCGCAAAATCGTCGACGAAAAATTGTATCCACGCGCGCATGCACACACACACACACAAATCAATATTTTTTAAAGTATGCCAAAATGCTCAGACACCTCTGAAACGTAAAAATATGCAAAAAAATTAATTAACTTCCCGTAGGGTAAGTTATAGTAATGGGCCGAAAATCGAAAATGAAAATTTTTGCATTTCTCGACGTTTTGAAGGTTTCTGAACATTTTGGCATACTTCAGAAAAAATGGATGTGTGTGTGTGTGTGTGTGTGTGTTTTGTATGTCCGCTTTTTTTCGTCCACGTTTTCGGGCGCACGGATTAACCGATTTGAATGGTTTAAAAAACATTCGATTCCTATTGATAGGGAGATGTGCTGATTAGTTTTTGGCAAAGGCAGGTCCAGCCGTTACGGAAATATGGAGCAAAGAGTGCAGAAAATAGAAAGCGTGTTTTTGAGAGAACGAATCAACCGATTTGAATGGTTTAAAAAACATTCGATTCCTATTGATAGGGAGATGTGCTGATTAGTTTTTGGCAAAGGTAGGCCCAGCGGTTTCGGAGATACAGAGCTAAATGTTAAAGAAATGGCAGTTTTTGAGAGAACTAAGCGTCCGATTTAAATGATTCAAAGAACTTTCTGCATGTTTCAACAAAATAATTGATTTTGGAAAAAAAAATTTTTGGTTTCGAATTTTTTTTTCAAAAAAATTTTTTTGTAATTTTGGATTAAAAATTCAAAAAATCACCCAGGCTAAGCACAGTCTAAGCGCCACTCTGGTACAAATGTTCAATCAAGTGCGTTTAGACTGTTCATGCACTGGAGCACTTTTCCAATTTTGTGAAAATTATTGAAAAATGTGAAAATGCCGCCAAGCAGAGCACAGTATAAGTGAAAATGTCGCACAGAATTACTTGCAAATGCGCTTAGACTGTGACTATGCGGGAGCACTTATTCAATTTTGTGTAAATTTGGCATCTATTTTTTTTTTGAAATTTGATTCGAAATGAAATGACGATTGTTAATGTTCTGGAGATGATAAATTAATTTATTTATAATCAACTTTCCGTAGGGTAAGTCGTAGTAATCGCAAAAAAATCGAAAATGAAAATTTTTATATATCTTTACGTTTCAAAGGTTTCTGAATATATTGGCATACCTTAGAGAAAATTGATGTATGTGTGTGTGTGTGCGTGCATGTGTGTGTGTTCGGATATAAATTTTCGTCGACGATTTCGGGAACACGGATGAAGCAATTTGAAAAATTCAAAAAACATTCGATTCGTATTAATAAGGAGACGTGCTGATTATTTTTTGTCAAAGGCAGGTCTAGCCGTTCGAAGATATGGGGCAAAAAGGGCCAAAAACGGTAACTCAGTTTTTAAGAGAACGGAGCGTCCGACTTGTATAATTCAAAAAGCATTTTACTTGCATTATCAAGATGAAGATTTGATCAAATTTCCATGAAGATAGGTCTAGCGGTTTCGGAGATCTAGTAAAAAAACTAAAAAAAAATTAACATTTGGCGGTCAACAATAATCATTAGACATTAGACATATGCACATCAAATTATCAGATATTTTATATAGATTTTAACAATAAGTATAAGTTTTGTTAACATTTCTATGGGTTCCGTACCAGTGTCTATCCGTTAGACGACGACGCGGCGCTTACGCGCTTCGATATTTAGTCTCTATGCATTTAAAGCAGTACGATTGCTTTGAAAAAAAGTTCAGAATTTCCAAAATATTTCAAAATAAATTTTTCAACAAAAAGTAAGTTTTTGTCAAAAATTTATAGTTTCTCAAAAATCTATTTTTTCAGAGTAAATTTTTTCCAAAAATGTTAATCTTTTCAAAAAAAAAATAATTTTTGGTACGGGAAGTTCCAGCAATTTGCCTTAAGGCACGATGCCATGCGCCCCACTAGTTTCGATTTTTGGACCATTACTATAACTTACTATACGTGAAGTTAAAAACACAGCAAAACCCTACATTTTCACACTCCAAAAGTGTTAAAATTAAATCTTCTGACATACGTATACGTGGAACTATCACACTTCTCCCATAACTCCAATTACGTATTAATAACTTGCGACTCGTTAAACTTTCGAAATAAAAAGCTGGAGATCTCTCTACCGTCCTTCGTAACTCTCTCAGTCTCTCTCTTTTTAGCTCTCGTTTAAGATAAGAGCTCGTTATAACTGTACGTGACATTTACACGTGTACCATGTCATTGGCGAATGCTCTCTTATATTTCTGATAAGAGCACTCGTCTCTTATTCAAGGGAAAACTAAAATATGAATGCGAGAGGAAACGATAAAGAAAACTATAAGTGAAGTGTTGGCTGAATGAATTTGTTTGCTTTGGAAATGAAAAACGATGGAATAAAGGATATATATATATAAATATATATATATATATATATATATATATATATATATACTATTCATTCTTATATTGCCTAAAGTTTTAGTTTATCAATACTGATCGGCGCTCTAGATATTTTGGTGGCAGCGGTGAGATCACAAAATCAAAATCAAAATTAATATATACAAATTTTAAATTAATTCGTCATCAAATTGTTCTAAGGGTTGAAAAAATTATTTATACAAAAATATAATAATTTCAAACATAATAGTTTATTAATAACATAAATAATGAGTTCCTACAGATTTAGGAATAAATCTATAAGTTAACTAAATAAGTTAATAATTATATATTATTTAATTTAATAATTAGATATAAAGTAATAGAAAAAACTTGTATATTGCAGTAATGTTAAAAACAAGATCAAAATTATAATATAAAATAATCCTAGAAATGGGATGTAAATAAAATAAATATATTTGACAATAATATTCAATTAAGAAGTTAAAATTTATATACCTATATTTTCTGTAATTATATCCTTCGGATTTAAATAAAAATACATATAAATAATTTCAATAATAAAAATACTTATTTTCGTATTGTGGCTTTGTTGTAATTCATAATGTTTTCTCATAGGTTTCTTAATTTGTTTTGTATCTTTTTAATTTCTACTTCATGCATTTTTTTATTTAAAACTAGCAAACCCGACAAACTCTGTTTCGACTCCAGATGGTTTCGTGAGAAAGATGAAAAAATTTTTTGTTTGTTTTATATTTGAAAAGAAAAAATTTGATTTTATTATACAACAGTAATGAATTTATTTCGATTACAAAAATCGAAGTGTTTTTTAGTTGAACTTTTCTAAGTAAATGAAAGCGAATCCGCAAATTATCCGTTTCATTGCTCTTTGGTAAACCACATTTTTTGTTTTTCGGTCTGACGTTAACACAAACAAAGCGGATGGTTTCCCAACTCGTGAAGAGGCAATGTATAACTGCCCATGTGAAAAAACAATGATTTTCTAAATAATCTATTTGAAATTCATCCCGCAAACACTAAGCGATTGGCCTTGAGACTTGTTATTGCGAACGCGAACTGGAAATTGCAATCGTTTGAAGTGAAACGGAAGACTAGTCGGAAACATTGGTATGCCACCAAATCGCCAGCAATTTTTGATTGAATGGTGAAGTTCAGAATTGCTCATTGACTTGACCAAGCATAATTCTGATAATTCTCACTAATGTCATTACTCGAATTTTTAAATGCGGTGCGTGATGTTCCAGCAATTTGCATTAGGGCATTATGCCATGCCCCACTAATTTTTTTAGCAATAAATCTTGCGGAGCCCGAGACATTTCCAACGAATGCAAAATTGTCGAAATCGGTTCGTGCGGTTCTGGAGTTATTTCGTCAGAAAAAAAGACCCGACTTATTTTTATATACATAGAAGATTAATTAGATTTATAAATTTAATAATAATTATGTTACATTTTTAAGTTTTTATTTAATCAAATTATAGTTTAATTTCATTTTTTCCCAGGGCGACTCCGTTTTAATAAAATGCCTTTCGACCGGAGGAAACGGCAACGGCGGTTATTCCTGGACAAAAGACGGTGCCCTTTTTCGCCCAAAATCAACCAATGTCCAACAACAATTTCACAAATATGCAACAAAAGTATCCCATCAACAAAAAATACAAAATCGAAAAGCAGTATCAGGAATTCGAAATTTGGGAAGATTTGAGACCGAACGGGAGTGTTTTGAAAATTACTAATGCACAGGTAAAAAAATAATTGATATATATATATATATATATATATATATAATTATTACATTTTTTTCATAACTTTATCAAACGTATTAATTAGTCAAAGTTGAGCACAGAACTTTTTCTTCAAGGTTTTTTTTGGTGAAAGAAGTCTCCTCCGTCGTAAACTTTTCTCCAGCGTACATGAAAATCTACTTAAATTAATAATTTGAGACTTTTGTTAATTATCCTCCTTTATGTAATAAAATAGCTTTTTAGCATTAAATTGATTTTATACTTATATTTTATAACTTGGGCTCTAATCAGGCTTTAAAGTTGAAAGAGGAAGTGGTGAAACTGTGAAAAAACTTATGGCGGAATAATAGTTTTAAATTGATATGAAAGCAGTGGAATCCGAGGATTTTGTAATTAAATGCTTAAATAGATTTTAGATTCATCTGTTTAAACTAGGGTTTATTATTATTAAAACCGACATTTCAGAAAACCGGTTTTCGAATTTTAATTTGATTAAAAACCGGTTTTAACCGGTTTTCGAATTTCATATGGAAAATAAATTTTTGCTCGAATATTCTGTAATTTATCCGCATTTAGAGCAGTATTTCATTGAATTTATTTATTGTTCAACATTTATTGTTGTATGTATTTATTGTTCAATTTTATGGATAGTAAACAAAATTATTTTAATTTTAATTAGTAGAACTAAAAAATAATAGTTTATCTTGATTAAATAACTTTGAAAATAATTATTCGTTATTCATGCATCATTTTCATATATATATGTAAATTAAAATAATTTTATGATAGCGAAAGAAAAGTTTTAGAATAAATGAAAATAATACATTTTTAAATAAAAAAATGCATTAAATTTAAAAAAAAAATTAGATACATGTTGATACATACTTGTTAATATCAATTTTAGTTTTAAAAACAATTAAGCTAAACTCGGGTATTGTCTGTTCCGAGCAATTTTATTTAATTAATTTTAAACATTCTAATTGTTTTTTTGTTTAATAAAATTTGATTTCAAAAACTAAGAACGTCTATCGAATTGCTACTTAGACGTGTCATTTGTTTACTCACAAAATTTTCTGAAATAGAAAATACTCTCTTATTCGCGACCAAATTATGCTTACTTAGTTGTTTTTAAAGCCTGATATAATAATTCTAAGTTTTTTGTTCTTTAATTTGTGGCATCTAGGGTTTAAACATCTTTTTTTAAGTTAGAGTAGAGCAAGTTACTTCTTCAAGAAGAAGTCACACTGATTTAAATTAATATAAACACTGGTATAAAAATCTAAATTAATATAAGGTTGTCAAATATCTCCCTTCCGCCTTTTTGTATTATAAACCACGAACAAAAAAGCGGAAGGGAGATATTTGACAACCTAATATATACAAAACATTTCTGGGAACCATTGCATACTGATAAGATATAAAATGCTATTGGACCGATATGAATCAAATCAAGAAATCAAAAAAATAATCAAGAATCAAAACGCTTTCATCTATCTTTTATATTTGGCTATATTTATCATTTTCCATTTATACAGTGAAAACCGACTTTTTTCACGAAAAATACGGTTTTCGAATTCCATAATTTTCGCCAAAAAACCGGTTTTTGAAAACCGACAAACCCTAGTTTAAAATTTACAAAATTCTAGATTTTTTACTTGAACGAGCTCCACAAGATTTCCTAATTTTACATCATTGTACTTGGAGTAATCAGTATTAATAACATATAATGAAATGAATAATTTTGTAAATATGTTACACAATCCTAACTTCCTAAGTCCAGATAAAACGACAATGAACATTATGTTATTAATTATAATTATTTTTTTTTTTAATTTAGCGTTCCCACCTCTATGCTTGTCACCTGTCAGGTGGTGACGTCACCACCAGAGTGACCGCCAAAGTTCTAATCAGTGTCGGACCAGATTCCCAAAAAACTTGCCAAAAAATCGAAAGACCACCCACGATCGAGGGAAACAATGAACAGACACTTTTTACCAACAAAGGTATAAAGAAAAAAATTATTTCAGTAACTTAACTCCTTGCCAAAAGTCCATACTAAATGGAGTGCAAAGATATTACCATCAGTGGTTAGACATATGTTTTGTATCTGGAAATTTAAAAGTATGACTGGATAATTTTTATCATGGTTTCGTGTGTGTCTAATATTTGAAGGCTCATATTTTAGACCAAGTAATATAATTTTTTTTCTAGTTTACCAAAATTTGTTCTGGCCCCAAACTTTGCCAGGCGTCCAGGCAAAAGTAACTTGCCCAATTGGCAGTACAGGTTTGGCCACCAGAAGTTGTGACACCAGTTTAGAAGAATCTTCGATGCCAAATACAATTTCCCCAAAAAATGATGATATTTCTGGTGGTTTCGTCGAAGGTTTAAGCACGGAGGTGAACTGGGGACAACCTGATTATTCCGAGTGTGTTCCGGATGTTTTGCAGAAGTATTTCTTATTGGTAAGTTAAAAACTTGATCTAAATATTTCTGAAGATTTTTGGCACAAAAGTTGATTTTTTGCACGGTCATATTATAAGATAAAAATTAGTTTCTGCCCACAATGTCTTATAAAAATGCATTATTTACAAAACTTCCAAATATAGTTATTTAAGCTCCCAGTTAAATTTACTCGCAAAAATTATTTGTTTACGTAAGTCTTGATTATCTTATATATATATAAAAATAAGTCAGGTTTTCCTTCCTGACGAAATAACTCCAGAACGCACGAACCGATTTCGACAATTTTGCATTTTTTGGAAAGGTCTCGGGCTCCGCAAGGTTTATAGCTAAGAAAATTAGTGGTGCATGGCATCGTGCCCTAATGCAAATTGCTGGAACTTCACGCACCGTAATTAAAAATACGTGTAATGACATTAGTGAGAATTATCAGAATTATGCTTGGTTAAGTCAACGCGCAATTCTTGCCGCAAAGAATAATGATGTACACGCTCTGAATTTCACCATTCAATCAAAAATTGCTGGTGATTTGGTGACATACCAATGATTCCGACTGGTCTTCCGTTTGACTTCAAACGATTGCAATATCCAGTTCGCCTTGCGTTCGCAATAACAAGTCGCAAAGGCAATCGCTTAGTGTTTGCAGGATAAATTTCAAATAGATTATTTAGAAAATCATTGTTTTTCACATGGGCAGTTAAACGTTGCCTGTTCACAAGTTGGAAAACCATCCGCTTTGTATGTGTTAACGTCAGACAAAAAACAAAAAATGTGGTTTACCAAAGATCACTTCTATGAAACGGATAATTTGCGGATTCACTTTCATTTACTTAGAGAAGTTCAACTAAAAAACACTTCATTTTTGTAATCAAAATAAATTCGTTACTGTTGTATAATAAAATCAAATTTTTTTTTTAAATATAAAACAAACAAAAAAATTCTTCATCTTTCTCACGAAACCATCTGGTGGCGAAACGGAGTTCGTCGGGTTTGCTAGTCTTATATATAAATATATAAGGTAAAAGTTACTATTAAGCTTTTACATCATGATTAAATTTTTTCCGAGCTATATATAATACAGTGGGTTAATGCTAAAAACCTTATGCACAATATTTATGGATTCTAAAAGAGCCATAAAAACTTTTATATTTTACACTTAAAATATTCACATCATATACACATATATACATACATACATATATATATACATATACATATATATATACATATATATATATATATATATATATATATATATATATATAGGTATAATTATATATTTATATTTATAGGTCTACGTAAGGGATGATAGGGGGTGTATATATTGTAAATTGTATGCGTGAGAAAGGGCCACTTTTCTTGTAATTAAGACAAGAAAGGAGCCGACGATATTTATGACGTCATAAAATATGTATTACGCAATCATTTGGGGCGCGAGGGGCTCATTTGAACCCGCAGAGGGCTCTATATAAACATATATATATATATATATTTATATATATATATATATATATATAGGGTGGTCCTTAAAATGGTCATTTTCGAATTTTCTTGCTCCCAGGAGCTCAAATGGTTCCAAATTGATAAAAAACAATTCTCTTAAAGTTTTAGCTCTTAATATTAACGTTTAGATAGAGCGCAATTCAATCAAAGTTTTTTATGGAAATAGCATGAAAAATTTTTCAAAAATCTTGCAGAATGTCGAATTTTTAATAAAAAATAACAAATTTTCATTTTTAATTCATTTGTCGCTAAATTATACCTAAAAAAATTTTTTTTTAATTTTCAAAAAATTTTCCATGCTATTTCCATACGAAGTTTGATCGAATTGCGCTCTATCTAAAAGTTAATATTAAGAGTTAAAACTTTCAGAGAATTGTTTTTTATCAATTTGGAACGATTTGAGCCCTTGGGAGCAAGGAAATTCGAAAATGCCATATTAAGGACCACCCTAACATATATAAGAATTTTATAAAGTTTTGTTTTAGAAATTTTTTTAATATATCTTACTGACGTTTTGGGTCTCGTTTCACTCATCTTTAAATAAAATGCTAATAGAACATGATACAGACAAATAATTATAAAGTAAATAATCAAATAAAAATTATAATTTAATTAATATTGAAAAATTATTTTATTTGAACACATATCCAATTACCTAACATATTTTTTCCATTTTTAACTTGCCGTAGGGCTTGTTATATAAATTCAAGAAAATCAAAACTGTTAATTTTTATATATCTTTACGTTTCAAAGGTTTCTGAACCTTCCTGAAATATATTACATATTCCTTCTCTAAAGCATCCACGGAGCAAGATTGCTTAAAAAATGATCAATATTGTCAGAAAAAATTGTATAGTATAAAAAAAAATAAAAAATTTCAAAAAACAGTCCAAATTTTTCAAATATTTCAAAATTCTTAAAAATCTCATTTTTTTTAAGTTGTGAAACAATTTCAAAGGTTTTTTTAACAATTTCCTGATTAGTTTTTCGCAAAGGCAGGTTCAGCCGTTTCGGAGATTTTGATTTGAATGATCAAAAAAACATTCAATTCGTAATGACGAGGAGAAGTGGTGATTAGTATTTGGCAAAGGCAGGTCTAGCCGTTTCGAAGATAAGGAGCTAAATTTCCAAAAAATGCAGCTTTTGAGTGAACTAAGCGTCCGATTTAAATGATCTAAAAAACTTTCTGCTTGTATTGCCAAAACAATTTTTTTGAAGATAAAAAATTATTTAAATTTTTTTATTTTCAAAAAAATATTTTTGTAATTTTGGATTAAAAATTCAGAAAATTACCCAGGCTAAGCACAGTCTAAGCGCCACTCTGGTACAAATGTTTACCCAAGTGCGTTTAGACTGTTTATGTACCGGAGCACTTTTCCAATTCGAATTTTGTGAAAACTATTGAAAAATATGAAAATGCCGCCAAGCTAAGCACATTATAAGTGAAAATGTCGCACAGAATTATTTGCAAATGCGTTTAGACTGTAACTATGCGGGAGCACTTTTTCAATTTTTGTGCAAATTAGGCGACTATTTTTTTTTTTTGAAATTGCATTCGAAATGAAATGATGATTATTAATGTTTTAGAGATAAATTGATTTATGATTTATGATTTACATTTGATTTTCTCAAATATAACAAGATAGCAAAAATAATGAAAGTTACAGTATTTGTTGTAATAATATATTTGAAAACGTTTAAAATTTCTCGAACATATTTCATTACGGTACGGGAAGTTACAGCAATTTGCCTTAAGGCACGATGCCATACACCCCACTAGTTTTTTATTTATTTCATGATAAGTTTGTATTACACTTTCTAACACTTATACAGAAGAAATAAATACTTGATTCTTTTATAAGATTTATTAAAAGTTAATATTTTAACGAGTGTCTGAAACAACTTTTTATCATATCAAATATACATATATGTGTATGTGTATATACATATACATATTAGAATAGGTCCAAAGTTGTATAAGTTAAAAAGTTTCCTCCTCGAATCCCTTGTTTATGTTTCATATTAAATAATCCCTCATTTGAGTCACTTAAGATGGGCTTAATTACTTAAGGCGTCACTTTCCAGCGACGTCATAATCTTAAAAGTTACCCCTCAAGATAATATATATATATATATATATATATATATATGTATATATATATATATATATATATATAATGTATATATATATATATATATATATATATATACAATGTAATGTAATAAGTTGAAAAGAGATTTAAGATGTTTGCTCTGTTATAGATACAGGATTACGTCAAGGATTTTGTTCGATTTATTAAGAAGCTTACAAGTATATACTTGTATCAAATATACATATACATAATATATATATATATATATATATAATATATATATATAATTAGAAAACGATGTTTCGACTATATGCCAGATTTCATTTGAAGTCTTATTTATAAATGAGACTAAAGTGACGGTTTTTACATTATTAGTATTAAATTAATATTCGAAGTTGTAATCAGAATGATGGTGAAAACGCAAAAAAGACACAAATTCACTATAATTCATATATACAAACTAATTAAACACATCTAAGAAGTAACGAACAAAAATATTGTTAACGCCTTACTCCCAACCCTGAATTTAAAAAAAGCGTTCACTTTCGCATACCTTAATGATAAGATAAACTAGTGGTATATGGCATCGTGTCTTAAGGCAAATTGCCGGAACTTCCCGTAACATAATGAAATATTCGAGAAATTTTAAACGTTTTCAAATATATTATTACAACAAATACTGTAACTTTCATTATTTTTGCTATCTTAATTGTTATATTTGAGCAAATCAAATGTAAATCATAAATCTCCAGAATTTATCTCCAGATACATTAACAAATGTCATTTCATTTCGAATTCAAATTAAAAAAAAAGTTGCACAAAATCGAAAAAAGGCTCCGGTATAGTCACAGTCTAAACGCGTTTGCAAATAATTCTGTGCGACATTTTCACTTAGACTGTGCTTAGCTTGGCTGCATTTTCACATTTTTCAATAATTTTCACAAAATTGGAAAAGTGCCCCAATACATAAACAGTCTAAACGCACTTGGGTAAACATTTGTACCAGAGTGGCGCTTAGACTGTGCTTAGCCTGGGTTATTTTTTCAATTTTTAATCCAAAATTACAAAAATATTTTTTGAAAAAAAAATTAGAAACAAATTTTTTTTCCCAAAAGCAATTATTTTGTTGATACAAGCAGAAAGTTTTTTGATTCATTTAAATCAGACGTTTAGTTCTCTCAAAAACTGCCATTTTTTCAACATTTAGCTCTGTATCTCCGAAACCGCTGGGCCTACCTTTGCCAAAAACTAATAACCAATTTTTCCCGTCATTACGAACTAAATTTTCTGAACTTTTTTCTCCATATCTCTGTAACGGTTAGACCTGCTTTTGCCAAAAACTAATCAGAACATCTCCCTATTAATAGGAATCGAATGTTTTTTAAACCATTCAAATCGGTTGATCCGTGCGCCCGAAAACGTGGACGAAAAAATGCGGACATACAAAACACACACACATCCATTTTTTTTAGGTATGCCAGTAAAATGTTCAGAAACCTTCAAAACGTCGAGAAATGCAAAAATTTTCATTTTCGATTTTCGGCCCATTACTATAACTACCCTACGGGAAGTTAAAAATTTAAAATTTATATATAATTTATTTTTTCATATAAAAAGTAGTATAGAATCTAGAATGCTAAGACAGATCTGATTTTGTATAAATAAGTGCCCAAGTTTTCCCAGAGCGTCAATTTACAGATTTGCACGGCAACCTGAAACGACCCGTCGCTGCAGGTCAAATGCACGGCGCTGGGAAACCACCCGAAAAAACAAAAAAATATTATTATCATTATTACTAAAAATGTTATTAACAATTAATCTTAAGTAATGCATCAAAGGATATATTTTATATATAAAATATTTTTTATCTAATAAAATAACATTACTTTTATCACAAGTTTGTAATCTTTCAATTTATAAATTTAATTCAATTTTTTCAGTACAAGAGATTATCATCGGGCCACGACATCCAGAAACACTCTGTCCTGACTCATAACATCACAAAAAATTATTTATCAACTTGCCAAAATGTATTACCAGGATCTCTGAATGCGGCCCTTGACTTGGTTTCAATGATTTCCCATCATTATACAGAAACTAAAATGCACGAAGAAACCGGTATGAAAAGTGAAACTTTAGAACTTTATAAGGCGACTATTGTGGCTGTAAATGAGTTGCTAAAGTCGGATAAGGGATTGATAAGGACTGAGGTAAGGATAATAGATATTTTATTTCATTATTTTGCATTGAAGATACAATCATAGTGTTGGGCAAAAAGGTTTTTGTTGATTATTTGAAATTGATGAACTGCATTTTTCAAACTCCTGTTTTTAGCCTTTGCATTAGATGCCCCTTTTTGGCCAACCCTGTTGTGTTTTAATTAGTTTTTCTGTCCAATCATAAAGTTTCAATTACTTATATCCTTTTCCAGAGTATCAAACAGTTGCAAAATTTAGTGAGATCCCAAACACCAAAACTGTGTCAACTTCTGTTACCATCCAATTCATCAAATTTAGTTGGTGAACAAATTTTAACAAGAATTACCAAATTGCAATTTAGTGAAATCCAAACTGTTGCTATTGTTGGTTTTGGAAATTCTTTGGATTTTACCATTTTGGACGAAGAAGCACCAGAAACATGGTCTGATGGTCAGATCAATGCACAAATCAAATTCAAGGAAAAACCAAGAGTTGGTGGTGAAATTGCTAAACAAATTACAGCGTTTTTTGCTACTTACAAAAATTTGACCAAGTTGCTGCCGAAATTGTATTCGGCAAAAATTGGGTAAATAGAAAACAATAGTAATAATAGCACTATTTTAAATTATTTCTTCTAAACCTAACCAAAACTAGTGAACAAAATATAAAGCCTTGATGTAAGAAGTTTTTAATATATATGATAATTAACTTTTTTTTTTTATTAAAGTGCCAGTGATGAAATGGAGTTCTCAATAGCATCACAAGTGACTTCTCTGAACGTCTTGACATCTGATCAATCCAATAACAGTGACATTTTGAATACAAAAATTAAAATACATCATTCAATAGAAACTACCAACGAATTTGGGTAAGATAAAATAAATAAAATTTTATATATTATGCAAATCTTCTGTGCGTGTGTATGTCATTGAACTCCTCCTAAAACACTGGTCCAATTTTTTGTAAAACTTTTTGAGTTTGTCCAAATGTATATGTTACGGTAAATGTGAATATTTCGGTGAATGTGCACATTTACCGGCTTATTTGGCGAATGTGAGTTTACGCACGTGCTAATTATATATAAATTACTAAATTTATATATAATTAATATTAATTATATATAAATTTTTATATTTATATTTATATTATTTATTTTAGTCATATGCATATTAATATCCATTATTTATTATTCATTATTAACTATTAACTATTTATCAATTAACAATTTATATATACAACAATTTTTTTTCTAGCCAAAACTATCTATATATAGATGGTTTTGGCTAAAAAAAATAGAAGCAATACATAACTGTGAGAGAAATTAACGAAAAACATGGTATCACTATTTGACCTTGAACAAAAATACATTTATTTTTCATCCCTTAGAAAATACATCTGCGCCCATCGTCATCCCGATTTAACACCAGATGGATCAGGTTGGATTCTTGAAAATTGCCAGACTCAAATCCTAGACGAGACCCAGACAAGTGTCAAAATATTATGCATTTATCACAATCCAGGGGTGTATGCTGTTTTACAACTGCACACTAACGATGAGGTAAATCAGAAAGGATGAAAAATTAATTGAAACACAAAGGACTAAAAGCAGAAGTCTGAAGAACGTAGTGCAAGAATAGAAAATTTCACTATTATTGTATTGTCAAATATTTCCCTTCCGCCTTTTTGTATTATAAACCAAGAGCAAAAAAGCGGAAGGGAGATATTTGACAACCTAATATCTTCAAACTGAAATATTCATTATGCTTTATATACACAAACTTTAAGTAAAATTTGACTAAGTTTAATTTTCGGTTTTTAGGAATCGTCGATTTTGAGACAAAACCGTTTGATACCAAAGTTCCTAAAACCGTTGACAACTTTTGCTGTTTGTTTATGCACAGTGACGTCATTCCTAGTCGCCTTAGTATTGATAATGACGTCATGTGCAAATAATCGTCATAGACACCAGTTTGTGATTTCAGTTACCATTTTGTGCTCCCTGGTGACCCATGCTTTGGTCAACTTTAACGAAACCACCAAGGTAATAATCACACTATAATATATTTTTACCCTATTTCCAAAATTTTTTTCGATGTCTCCATGTCTGCACAGAAACTTCAAATCCAAAATATGATATGCATAAATCTATTTCTACTTTCCAGCACCCCTGGTTAGCATCTTTCGTCCTGTGTCTATCATCACAATTGGCCCTGACTTCTCAAATTTCTCACCTCCTCTGTCTGACTCAAAATATCCAATCAGATCAACAAATTAGTTCCAAAGAGTCCACGTGCAAAATTTTGTGCCACAAAACTGTGAATGTCGACGATCAGGAAAAGTTGTGCAAATCCATCACTAAAGATGACAAAGAAAAGTTTTTGCAAGGAAGACATAACAAGGTGTCGAAGACGAAATGGGGCACCTTGATTTGTTTTGGAGGCCCTGTTTTGAGTGCCTTGGCTGGAACTTTGGCTGATGTCGTTGATGGGAGAAAAGATAGATCGTGGGGACCTCGAAATGGTAATAAATAGAATAATGACAGCAAAAATGGTGATGAAAACTTTTCTCCGAAAGTTTCCATTGTATCCAGTCCTCCTACTTTATATAGCTTTATAATTTCAAATATTTTTAGGTTCTGCATCATTTATTCTACTATGCATGGGGATAAGTCTGATAACAATGCTGTTCTCCATACTTTATTGGACGGTTTGGAAAAAAATAAAAATTTTGAACTGTTTGGAGAAGGAACTTATAAATACAAAGTTAAGGTAAGTAAGTCTGTGGTTATCTTCTTTGACCTACAGTTTCACAAATTTATTTTTTTGCAGTTTTGTGTCATTGCAAAAATCACTTTGGATCTACTGTTGTTCTCTTTCAATGATTACAAGTGTAGTTTTATTCGCACAAAGTCATCCAGGGGCATCACCAAGAATAATTGTGACTTATTTGGTTTGTTTGATGGTTTTCTCTCTAATACTGGTAAGAACATCAATACTCTTCCAAAATCGACACAAATCTATCTTTGCTTAAAAAATTCCAAATCTAACAACTATTTTTTCTATCCAGAGTGGAGTTATCTTGACCTGCTTTATAATAAAACCAGAAATAAAATTAGATTATCAAAATATCACCAAATTCTTCTCGCGAAGGCAAAAACATGCTTATTCAAAAGCAGACACAGGACAACATATTTTAGAATGTAAGTATCATCATTACTACTTAAAAATTCTGTTTTCATTAAATATTTTTTTAGTTTTTTAAAACGAGATCCAGAAGTCGAGAACTGTAACGGAAAAACTTTAGAAGAAACATCTACAAATTCGAAACAGTACGAAACTATGGCTGGACATGTTGAGATACAAAAAAGTCCTGTTTGCAAGGTAATAAAAATTACAATAGTCAAAAAGTGGATGAAAAATGGTGAGCAAAATATTTTTTCTTTCTAGTTTATACCTGGTGATTATATCAATATGCAAGGAATGGGACAAGTGCACGAAAATGGTAAATATTGTTTTATTTTCATAATTTATAGAGCCTCAAATACGTCCTTAAGGGTATGCCTAATTTGATAATTGATTCGTCTTACATATTTCTTATGACGTCAGACTTTAAAAAATTATTGATATGTATTATTTCCTAGGTGATGCTTCTCTATACGCCCTGGACATCATAAGTGGAATAAAAATCACCAAAGACACAACAATCCAATCATCCTGTTGTTTTGCAGAACTGTGCCAAATCGAAAACACTTGCTGTTGCCCTAAAATACTCCAACCTTACTGCCACAAAATCAATGAAAATATACAAAGACTGCCAAATATTAAAAAATGTGATACCAAACAACGTAAAGTCAGTTTCGCCAAAAGCGAATCGTGCCTCCTGGATAAAGAAATGTTAACCAGGAACGACTTGTGGTCAACTGATAGAATAAAATTATACCCTCAAGATGCGCCAAAATCCTGTTTGAAAAAACACACATTTAAAAGTCTACCTCAATTGTTAGGAACGTCCAATGATGACTTGTCTGGTGATTTAGTTGATACCAAAACTGAGGATGCAAAGGACAAGTGTATCAAATGCAACCAAAAAATTGTTTATAAAAGTAAAAAATGTAAAGTAAATCATAGGTTTGATCAAGAAACAGATAGTACTAAGACAAGTTGTGCCAAAACTGCTAAAAATGACTTGCATGACACCAAA
>NW_020539725.1:60810871-60822312 GCF_003426905.1 Ctenocephalides felis | reverse complement strand
TTTTTTATTAAATATTTTTTTTAGTTTTTTTGAAACGAGATCCAGAAGTTGAGAACTGTAACGGAAAAACTTTAGAAGAAACATCTACAAATTCTAAACAGTACGAAACTATGGCTGGACACGTGGAGATACAAAAAAATCCTGTTTGCAAGGTAATAAAAATGACAAAAGTTTGTGAAAAGTGGATAAAAATGAATTTTCCATTGTAGTTTATACCTGGCGATTATATCAATATGCAAGGAATGGGACAAGTGCATAAAAATGGTAAATATTGTTTCATTTTCATAATTTATAGAGCCTCAAATACGTCCTTGAGGGTATGCCTAATTTGATAATTGATTCGTCTTGCATATTTCTTATATCAGATATAAAAAACCAATAACATGTATTATTTTCTAGGTGATGCCTCTCTATACGCCCTGGACATAATAAGTGGAATAAAAATCACAAAAGACACAACAATGCAATCATCCTGTTGTTTTGCAGAACTGTGCCAAATCGAAAACACTTGCTGTTGCCCAAAACTACTCCAACCTTACTGCCATAAAATCAATGAAAATATACAAAGACTGCCACATATTAAAAAAAATGATACCAAACAACGTAAAGTCAGTTTCGCCAAAAGCGAATCGTGCCTCCTGGATAAAGAAATGTTAACCAAGAATGACTTGTGGTCAACTGATAAAATAAAATTATACCGTCAAGATGCGCCAAAATCCTGTTTGAAAAAACATACATTCAAAAGTCTACCTCAATTGTTAGGAACGTCTAATGATGATTTGTCTGGTGATTTAGTTGATACCAAAACTGAGGATAAGTGTATCAAGTGCAACCAAAAAATTGTTTATAAAAGTAAAAAATGTAAAGTAGATCATAGTTTTGTTCAAGAACCAGATAGTACTAAGACAAGTTGTGCCAAAACTGCTAAAAATGACTTGCATGACACCAAAATTACAACAAATCTTAGCAAGAAATGTACTGAACAAGATGGTGTACAAGAGGTGACTCAAAAATGTTCAGATTTAGTGATACATCAAATCACCAGTGACTTGGATTATATTCTGCAAGACAGAAGGCAAATTTCAGACAGTGATAAAGATTGTGCTGAAACAAAATGCTAACATTTTCTTGGTAAATTAAAATTTGCCACTACATTTCTACAAGTATATGTCATCAAATTTGATCACAAACAAGACAGTAGTAAGAAAATCTAAGCCAAAACCAAAACTAATTATTTGCAAAGTTCAAAACTCTGACAAATCAAGACAAAGATGGGATCGATCATATATATTTACCAGAATCGTTGAAAAATCTTAAGATTTGTCAGAAATGTTCAAATTTGTTGATGCATCAGACAAATCTTGGTAAGAAAATCTAAGCCAAAACCAAAACCAATTATTTGCAAGGTGCCAACATTCTGACAAATCAAGACAAAGATGGGATTGATCATGTTTATTCACCAGAATTGTTGAAATTTCTTAAGATATGTCAAAGATGTTAAATTTGTTGATGCATCAGACAAATCTTGGTAAGAAAATCTAAGCCAAAACCAAAGCCAATTATTTGCAAGGTGCCAAAACTCTGACAAATCAAGACAAAGATGGGATTGATCATGTTTATTCACCAGAATCGTTGAAAATTCTTAAGATTTGTCAAAGATGTGTCAAAGATGTTTAAATTTGTTGATGCATCAGACAAATCTTGGTAAGAAAATCTAAGCCAAAACCCAAGCCAATAATTTGCAAGGTGCCAAAACTCTGACAAATCAAGACAAAGATGGGATCGATCATGTTTATTCACCAGAATCGTTGAAAATTCTTTAGATATGTCAAAGATGTTTAAGTTTGTTGATGCATCAGACAAATCTTGGTAAGAAAATCTAAGCCAAAACCAAAGCCAATTATTTGCAAGGTGCCAAAACTCTGACAAATCAAGAAAGATGGAATCGATAATTGGATCACAATACCAAGAAAATCTGGGCCAAAACAAAGTCAAATTATTTTTAGGGTACCAAAAACTGTGTCAAATCAAGCCAAGCATGGTATAGACCTTGTTTATTCACCAAAACCATTGGTAAATTTTAAGATGTCTTGAAAATGTTTAAAATTGTTAATGCACCAGATCTTGCTTGTTTTTGTTTGAGAATTGGTTTATCAGTTCGAAACAATATGATCAAACTTATAGATTTACAAAGGATGGCATCAAATTTGTTCACCAAAAAGGTAATACCAAGAAAATCTGAGCCAAAACAAAGTCCAATTATTTTTAGGGTATCAAAATTGTGTCAAATCAAGCCAAGGATGGTATTAACCTTATTTATTCACCAGAACCTTTGAAAAATTTTAAGATGACTCGAATATGCTTAAAATTCTTGATGCATTAGGCAAATCTTGATCGTTTTCTGAATTTAAAAGTTATATGAACGATGGCATCAAAGTTTATTAACAAGAAAATATGGAAATATTGGTCCTTCCATCTATTATACGTAAATTGGTGCAGAAGACAAATTATTTGTTTATAAATATAAATGTTGATATCAAAAGAACGAATAGTATTAATAACTGTGATATTTTATGTAAGATTTTTGTATTGTATTATATAAAAATATATTATATTGAAATGTTTATGAAAATCAATCGCTAAAAATATTATAAAATTGTACATATATATGTTTAAAGAATACAGTTTTATAAATGTTTATACATAGAGTTTTATTTAAAAAAAACGATTGCATAAATATATAATTATATTAAATTAAATAAGATTTTTGCATATCTTCACGTTTTGAGGGTTTCTGAACACTTTGGCATACCTTAGAAAAAATGGATGTGTATGTATGTGCGGATACAACTTTTTCTGTCGACGTTTTTGGGCGCACGGATCAACCGATTAGAATGATTTAAAAAACATTCGATTCTTAATGATAAGGAGATGTGCTGATTAGTTTTTGGCAAAGGCAGGTCCAGCCGTTTCGGAGATACGGAGCAAAGATTCCAGAAATTAGAAATCAAGTTTTTGAGAGAACGGAGCATCCGATTAGAATGATCCAAAAAGCATTCCATTCGTAAGGATGGGGAAAAGTTGTGATAAGTTTTTGGCAAAGGCAGGTCCTGCCGTTTCGGAGATACCGAGCTAATTGTACAAAAAATGACTGTTTTTGAGAGAACTAAGCATCCGATTTGTATGATTCAAACAACTTTGTGCTTGTTTTGACGAAAGAATTGCATTTGGGCAAAGATTTTCATTTTCATTAATTGAAAAACAATTGTTTCCCAAAAAATATTTTTTTTTTACTATAGTAAGGGATTTATATAGAATATTGCTACGATATCACGTGCTTGCTGGGTAAATTTTATTTTTCGATTTTTGTATTGCGAAGTTCCAGCAATTTGCCTTGAATACCACTAGTTGGTATTGAAATTGCTCCAGGGTTCATATTCATTAAAAATATTCTTATTACATAAAAAATTATAATTATGCACAAATTTTACTCAAATGTAATAAACACATTCTTCAAATATCATAATCAAGTCATTTATTTAATATTATAATTATTGGACTGCAAACGAGACGTCTTAGCGAACAAAAATAATATATTTGTAGTATTAAAAAATAATTATTTAGTTTTATACAAAATTTATTACCAATTTTGACAGGCGGCCATTTTGTCAACACTTTATTGTTATTAAAAATAATTTCTTACTTATTTGTCAAAAATAATTAATAATACATGAAAAATACAATTTCCAACATAGTTTACACACGGTTTGTAATGAAAACATTAAACAAACCGCTTTTTACTTCAAAAATCAAACTAACATCAATAAACAAGAAATAACTCAAGCAAATCACCATATAAAATTTGTGCATAAATTGTGTAAATTAAATAAATCCTTACCTTATCTAACAGCGTATACACGTGCATAAAACTAATTTAAACACACTAAACAATTTTTGCAATTAATTTTCACTAAATAAATAAATAAAACATATATTTTCTTAGCACTTGTGTAACAGTCATGTCAAAAATAATTGTGCATATAAACCGTAATCAGCTCGGAAGTCATACAGGCAGTGTTGCCAGATGATAAATGATAATAATTGGTTTTGAAAAACGGAATTTGAACTGTTAACAAATGTTTTAAACATATTTATGTATTAATAAACAAAATAATACGTTTTTTTTTTTATATATTCATTTTATAAGTGAAACAATATTTTAATAATTATATATTTTTTTAAAGTGTTGACAGGTTCAACAAGAAGCATCCGCCATATTGTGTTCTTCCGAAAAAGCAAAACCAGTATTTTTATGTCGAATTTAAACAGTTTTTAGGCGTATTTAAATATAAAATATATAAATACGTGTTGCTTTACAAGTGCTTTTATATAATATTTGAAATAACAGTGTTTTGTGTAATATTGAAGGTAAGATTTTGGATCTAAATATGCTGTAGAAAAGTTCTGAATTTTATTTAAAATGGCGGAATATTCAGTAAAATACAAAAATTTGGAGTAAAAGAAATACAAATCGTTATGGTAATTATGATAATAGAATTTATTTCATTTTTATATAATTTAACTCATGTGCATATAAGCTTTCAGTATAAAACACTTATTTTTTATCATATGTATTATTTATATTGTCTAGGCTTGTACACTTTTTGTTTAAGTGGATTGGATTTGATTCATTGAATTTATATATATTTAAACTTCAACCTTCTAATTTCAAAATTAATTTACTTTTAAACATTTTTTTCAAATTTGCCTCTGTTTTTTCCACCGGCTTCTCTCAACTGTCAACACATAACCTCAAAATCGTCCGTCAACACTTGTTTGCGTTCAGTTTCACATTTGTTATTATTTTAATAAAAATAAATATAATTCTTATGTTTATTTACAAAATATTCATTATATTATTTTATATAAGTGACTCCAAAAACGTTTTTGTTTGGTTAAGATAAAATGCACATGGAAAAGGTTAGGTTAAAGATAGAAATTTACTTTATAGTAAAATGTAATAAAATAAGAAAATATGGACAATAATATTAAATTAATAAATAGATTAATAAAAATTGAAGTATTTATTGTGTACTATATATTATTATTAGTGTTTATTAATAAATATGTTAGTTGCAAAGTAACTTGCTTCGATAAGTTTAAATAAAATTTGTTTAAATAATATTCTGTAAAGAACAATGTAAATATTTAAATTTGTACACTAAGTTGTTTAAATTGTGCAAAATGTGAGCAATCAGTTAATATTTAATTTGCCATTGTACTTTTAGAAGCAAAGTCTATGATTTATTACAATTATTATTTATATTTATTATATGGTTTATTATTTTTATTAATCTATTATTTTCTGTTTCCAGATAGTGCCTCCAAAAAATGTGTGATATTTGCTACAAATAAAATTTCAATTATGATTAATCTCCAAGATTTCCAATGAGATCTTAGAAGCAATTTTTGACTACTGCGATGAAACCTCATTGCAAAATGTGTACAAAACTTGTAAGAAGTTTAAACAAATTGTTTCATTCCACAAATACTGGCTGAGTTTATCTAAAGAATGCTTTGCTACTAATCAAATATCAGATTTCATGAGCAAAAGTAAGATAAATAATAATTTATATTTTATTTCTGTTATGATAGTTATTTCTATGATTATTTTAGGTGTCTTGTCACCTTATCGCCTTTTGAAAAATGTCGCCTGTCCAACAACTGGCTGATAGCAAACTACGAGCAAAGTCAATTCCTAAAGATGCCCCAAAACTACATGCCGTGTTTGCAACTTGATGAAAACCATTTATGGGTCGGTTTTGGCAAAACAATTAAGTCTTATAGTAGAAGCATCATTGAGAAATTTATGCAAGGGGAACATTGGCTGAGGAAACCCAGACATGATCACGTTTTAGGTTCAAAAAGAATTTAACCTAATTATAACCTTAATTTAATTCATGTATCTATTACCATCAGGAGATACTCAAGCCAAAGGTGATGCCAGCCGTTTCCGTCGCAGCAAAAACCTCATCATCTACAACCAAGATGATAATCTATGCTGCTACGATATCTATAAAAAGAAATATGTCTTCAAGAGAGACATTTCCACAATATTTCGTTTAGGACAAGATCAAACATCTCCTTGCAATGGTTGGAAGACAAATGATGCTTTGGATTTTCAAGCAGACAGTGATGTAGTGGCTTTCAAATCGGGGGAGACTGTTTTTGTGACGGCTTTGCAGAATTTTAAGAAGAGCAAGATGAGTAGTCTGAATGTTTGGAATAGGAATTGCTGGCGGTTGAGGCTGTCGGATTGTGGGAAATCACTGGTGGGTGCTGCTAAGGATGGGTTGTCATATTTGTATGATGTAGAAAGGTAATAAAAGTATTATATATATATATATATTATATATATATATATATAATATATATATAAATTAGTTATTCTCTTTCAGTGGTGGTGAAATTGCTCAATTTGGGTGCAAAATTAAGAGTAATACTGTTGTTGACATATGCTGGCAAGTAAGTATTTATTTTCATATAAATCTAGAAATTGCCATTAATATTTAAATGAAGTAACTATTTATTAATTTGTGTTTACCCTTTTAAAATGTATTCAGAAATGCAAAATGTTCAAAATCCAATATTCTTTAAACATTTCAAATAATATACTAAGTTTTAAAATGTAATCTAAATTTAAAACTAGTGGTGCATTGCATCGTGCCTTAAGGCAAATTGCTGGAACTTCCCGTACCGTAATGAAATATTCGAGATATTTTAAGCGTTTTCAAATATCATTACAAATACTGTAACTTTCATTATTTTTGCTATCTTGTTATATCTGATTCAATTGATCTCCAGAAAGAATATTAACAATGGTCATTTCATTTTGTTCGATTCAATTTCAAAAAATATGTTTAGTTGCCTAATTTAAACAAAATTGAAAAAGTGCTCCCGTATAGTCATAGTTTCTTGTGCATTTGCAAACAATTCTGTGCGACATTTTCACTTGTACTGTGCTTAGCTTGGCGGCATTTTCACATTTTTCATTAGTTTTCTTTTCACAAAATTGGACATAAACAATCTAAACGCACTTGGGTAAACATTTGTACCAGAGTGGCGCTTAGACTGTGCTTAGTCTGGGTAATTTTTTGAATTTTTAATCCAAAATTACAAAAATATTTTTGAAAAAAAAATTAAAAACATTTTTTTTCCCCGAAAGCAATTATTTTATTGAAACAAGCAGAAAGTTTTTTGAATCATTTAAATCGGATGCTTAGTTTTCTCTCAACTGCCATTTTTTGCACATTTTGCTCTGTATCTCCGAAACCGCTGGGCCTACATGTGCCAAAAATTAATCACCACTTCTCCCCGTCATTACGAATTGAATGTTTTTTAGATCATTCAAATCCGATACTCCTTTCTCTCAAAAACTCGATTTGTATTTTCTGCACTCTTTGCTCCGTATCTCCGTAACGGCTGGACCTGTCTTTGCCAAAAACTAATCAGCACATCTCTCTATCAATAGGGATCAAATGTTTTTTAAACCATTCAAATCGGTTGATCCGTGCGCCCGAAAACGTAGACGAAAAATGCGGACATACAAAACACACACACACACATCCATTTTTTCTGAGGTATGCCAGTAAAATGTTCAGAAACGGAAGTTAATAATGAAAAGTTTGAAAGACAATCAGCCTTTTTCAAGAAACTTCGTTAATTTGACTTTCTCAAATTCTTTTTTTTTAATATTAAGTGTGGTCAATTATACTAGCACGATATGTGACAATTTCTTCATATTGTTTTTATATACATTTATATATGAGTAAGTATTTTATAACAAAAAAATATTATCTAGTTCAACTTCCACAAATCGAAGACGAAAATTTGTTCCGCACACACACACACACATACATATATACACACACACACACACATCCATTTTTTCTGAGGTATGCCAGTAAAATGTTCAGAAACCTTTGAAACGTCGAGAAATGCAAAAATTTTCATTTCGATTCTTGGCCCATTACTTTATCTACCCTGTCACTACGGGAAGTTAAAAATCTACCAATATCTATCTATTTCTTTTATCCTTTTCCCAGAGCCCCACCGTGTTTCTCACCGGCGGCTACGACTCCGTGATCCGCCTCTGGGACACCCGATGCCTGTCGACGAATTTCGAAACGAACAGGGCCGAAATCGAAATGGGGGATCCCTTCAACAGTGCAATCTACTGTCTCAGCAGCGACAAGAACAATTCCCTCCTGGTCGGGATGCAGATGAACGCCAGGGTCAACGCCTGCGACATCAGGAATCAGAGATTTTTACAAGTGAGATAATGATATAATAGACTCTTGTTTAGTTATTAAAGTCACCTTTGTTATCAAGTTAAGTTGCTTCGACATACGAGCATGTTTACGGAATTAAACTCGTATGTCGAGGTATTGCTGTAATCTCAAAGTGCTCATTGAGATCTTTGAAACGAGACCCCACATGCATTTTGGAGTTTTGACTCAAATTTAAGCCCACTTTAAAAAAAACTAGTAGTGTATGGCATCGTGCCTTAAGGCAAATTGCTGGAACTTCCCATACCGTAATAAAATATTCGAGAAATTTTAAACGTTTTCAAATATATTATTACAAATAGTGTAACTTTCATTATTTTTGCTCTCTTGTTATATCTGAGCAAATCAAATGAAACATTAACAATCGTCATTTCATTTCGAATTCAATTTAAAAAAAAATAGATGCCTTAATTATACAAAATTGAAAAAGTGCTCCCGTACAGTCACAGTCTAAACGCATTTGCAAATAATTCTGTGCGACATTTTCACTTATACTGTGCTTAGCTTGGCGGCATTTATAAGAACTAAAATGATTGTTGTTAAATTGAGGAGGCTACATTTTAATATATCTCGTTTTATACTTTTGGACCGGTTCGATTTTTATTTATTTGTTTATAACTTCTAAACAAATTGTCTGATTGTTTTGCAATATCCAGCAAATTTATAGCCAGTTAAATAATCTACAACTTTTTATTAATAACAAATTTTGTATCTCTTATCCTTTTACTTAAAATTTGCAATGAAACAGGTTGTTGTTAAATTTTGGAGGTTGCATCTTGCTTCATATACTTTTAGACCGGCTCGATTTTTATTTAATTATTTATAACTTCTAAACGAAATGTCCCCCCATTTTGCAATATTCAGCAAATTTATAGCCAATTAAATAATCTACAATTTATTAACAACAAAAATTGGTATCTCTTCCTTTTATCAAAACTTTACATTAAAAAGGTAGTTGCTTAATTTTGGAGGTTACATCGTACTCTTACTCTGTATTTTACTCTGCCAGGTATATCGCGCTCTTTTTTGCAGTAGTGTTTTATATATATCTCTCTCCATTTTCTCACTATATCTGTTGTCTCTTTTACGTTAATCAAAAAACTCTATATCACATCGCGACTTAAGAAGTTTTACTTCAAAATGAAATTCTATTTTACTAATTCATACATCGCCAACCTAAGAAGTTGAATTCAAATGTAAATCATAAATCAATCAATTTATCTCCAGAACATTAACAATCGTCCGTCATTTCGAATTCAATTTAAAAAATAAAAATAGTTGTCTAATTTCCACAAAATTGGAAAAGTGCTCCTGTACAGTCACAGTCTAAACGCATTTGCAAATAATTCTGTGCGACATTTTCATTTGCACTGTGCTTAGCTTGGCGGCATTTTCACATTTTTCAATAGTTTCGTTTTCACAAAATTCAAATTGGAAAAGTGCTCCAGTACATAAACAGTCTAAACGCACTCGGGTAAACATTTGCACCAGAGTGGTGCTCTTTGCTGTGCTTAGCCTGGGTAATTTTAGAATTTTTAAAACAAAAACATTTTATAGATTTTATAAAAATAGATGTAATAATTTTTTATTCTCAAAAGTAATTGTTTTGTCAATACAAGCAGAAAGTTTTTTAGATCATTCAAATCGGACGCTTAGTTCTCTCAAAAACTGCCATTTTTTGCACATTTAGCCTTGTATCTCCGAAATGCCGGGACCTATCTTAGCCAAAAACTAATCACCTCTTATCCCGATCATTACAAATTGAATGTTTTTTTAGATCATTCAAATCCGATACTCCGTTTTCTCAAAAACTCGATTTCTATTTTTTGCACTCTTTGCTCTTTATCTCCTAACGACTGGACCTGCCTTTGCCAAAAACTAATCAGCACATCTCCCTATCAATAGGAATCGAATGGTAAATGACTCATTCAAATCGGTTAATTCATGCACTTAAAAATGTCAATGAAAAATTGTACCCATACATACACTCAGACACACACACATCCATTTAGTTTCTGAGGTATGCCCCTTAAAAATGTTCAGAAACCTTAAGAACGTCGAGAAATGCAAAAATTATCATTTTCGATTTTCGGCCCATTACCATAACTACCCTACAGGAAGTTAATACATTTTACTATGGTTTATTTATTCGTTTAATTTTTCCAGATCTATTACATGGGCTCCAAACTGTCGAGTCCCATATACAGTCTGGATTTTGAACCGAGACAAATGTTTGCAGCGACTGCAAAAGAAGTTCACATTTTAGACTTCAGCACTTTTAACAATCCCGTCACCATTCTGAACATCAGAGGAGTCTCAGTTGGGTACAAGAATGATCATAGGACTTGGTTGAAATGATAATGGTAGTAGTAATATATATATATATATATATATATATAATATATATATATATATATATATATGTATCATACATAATGTATGTATGTATTTATATATATTAGGGTGGTCCTTAATATGGACATTTTATGGAATTTCTTTGCTCCCAAGGGCTCAAACGCTTCCAAAGTAATAAAAATAAATTATCTGAAAGTTTTAGCTCTTAATAATAATATTTATATGGACCGCAATTCAATTAAAAGTTTCTATTAAGTAAATTCTTGCGCCATCTGTGATAGCAGACTTGTAATTTTGATGGCATTGTATTATTGATAACTTGAGTGTCAAAATCAACAATTAAATAAATATTTTGCTGCAAAATTAATTTTCATGTCATGATGAATAAATATTTACAATCTACATGGATTTAATTAGATGTTCAGTGAATTATAATTATTTTTAAGTGTTATAATATTTGTTTTCACAAATGCTATAACAGATGGCGCAAGAATTTTCTTAATGATATATGTTAAAAAAAATATACGAAAGTTTTAATTGAATTGCGGACTATCTGAATGTTATTATGAGCTAAAACTTTTGGAGAATTTTATTTTATTAATTTAGAAGCATTTGAGCCCTTGGGAGCAATTTAAAAATGTCCAAATTAAGGACCACCCTAATATATATATATATATATATATATATATATATATATATATATATATATATATATATATATATATATATATATATATA
>NW_020539725.1:60776442-60809871 GCF_003426905.1 Ctenocephalides felis | reverse complement strand
AAGAGTTTGAATAAATAAAATGATACATTTTTAAATAAAAAACTTTCAACTTTTAAACAAATGTCAATTTTAATTCTAAAAACATTAAACAAATCCCCGAGTTTATTATATTCCAACAATTTTAATTAATTAATTTCAAATATTTATTTTTTTTAGTTTAATGAAATATGATTGCTAAAAGCTGAGCACGCCTATCAATTTGTTATTTAGAAGCGTCTTTTGTTTACCCACTAAATTTTTTGAATTAAAAAATACTCTGAACAAAAGTGTGATATAATAATTCTGGAAATTTTGTTCTTTTATTTGTGGCTTCTATGGATAAAAATTCTTTTTTTCAAATTTGAGTAGAGCAATTCACTCCTTCAACAAAAAGTCGCATTGATCTAAATTAATATATAAATTGATAAAATAGCCTAAATTAATATATACATTAGACAAAAGATGACCAGAACCTTTCTGGGAACAATAGCAGACTGATGTGACTTCAAATTTTATCGAACCGATAAAAGATATCTAGTATATTTGTCATTTTTCATTTATACAGTAAAAACCGGTTTTTGAATTTCATAATTTTTGAAAAAAAAAACGGTTTTTGAAAACCGACAAACCCTACTCGGAACAGACAGGTATTTTTAGCTTAATTGTTTTTAAAACTAAAATTGATATTAACAAATATGTATCAACATGCATCTAATATTATAATTTAATGAATGTTTTTTATTTAAAAACGTAATATTTTTATTTATTCGAAAAATTTGCTTTCACTATCATAAAAATATTTTCATTCTTATATTTGAAAATGATGCATGAATAACGAATAATTATTTTCAAAGTTATTTAATCAAGATAAACTATTATTTTTTAGTTCTACTAATTAAAATTAAATAATTTTGTTTACTATATATGAAATTGAACAATAAATAAATACAGTCAAATACTGTTCTAAATTACACTAAATTTGCGAATAAATTACAGAATATTCGAGCAAAAATTTATTTTCTATATAAAATTCGAAAACCGGCTAAAACCGGTTTTTTAGTAAAATTAAAATTCGAAAACCGGTTTTCTGAAATGTCGGTTTTTGTATAAATCCTAGTCGCTATCTATCTATCTATTACTCTATCTATTACCCTTACCCTGTAGTGCCTTTGGTTATGATACGGAGCAAATCTGCTCCTATCTCCGGCTGTTCCAGCAATCACAGCCTTGAATTTTCCTCCCTTCAGCCCTTCAGAACCATCTATCACCGTGTTGCCGTCACCATTAACAGCCCTAGTTTCATCAATCCTAAAATCTAAGCCTAATCTATTGGTGGTCTCCTGGTGGTTCAGTGTCAGTTCCTGGTCGCCGTCCACCAGTTGGCAACTGTTGACGTGCACCAATAGTTTGTGGTCGATGTTGTTCTGGTGGTTTTTGTAGAGGTGATGATGGTTGTTATTGTTGTTGGTGGTGGTGCTGTTGGTGGTGGATGTTGGCTGCCAATCTGGAGGTGAGGGTTGTTGGTGTAGTTTGTTTAAGCCCAGGTGGTCATCGGCCTCGGCCGCTGTTGGGCCTTCCATGATACTGCTGAAATGGTAAAGACATAAAAGGGTTAGATTTTTGGTGTCTTATACAAATTATTCTCAGTGAAATTTAAGAACAGACACATGAAATTATCAAAACTAGTGGTGTATGGCATCGTGCCTTAAGACAAATTGCTGGAACTTCCCGTACCGTAATGAAATATTCGTGAATTTTAAACGTTTTCAAATATATTATTAGTATTACAAATACTGTAACTTTCATTATTTTTGCTATCTTGTTATATCTGAGCAAATCATAAAATCATAAATCAATTTATCTCCAGAACATTAACAATCGTCATTTCATTTCGAATTCAATTTCAAATTTTAAATAGTTGCCTAATTTGCACAAAATTGAAAAAGTGCTCCCGTATAGTCACAGTCTAAACGCATTTGCAAATAATTCTGTACGACATTTTCACTTATACTGTGCTTAGCTTGGCGGCATTTTCACATTTTCATTCAATAGGTTTCAAAGTTAAATTAAATATATTAATTTTTTTAAGAAAAAGCGAGGCCCTTTGTTTAAACATATATTAATAAAATATATATAGTATATTTAACTTCCCGTAGGGTAGTTATAGTAATGGGCCGAAAATCGAAAATGAAAATTTTTGCATTTCTCGACGTTTTGAAGGTTTCTGAACATTTTGGCATACCCTTTTTAGAGCCCCTCTTTCTGAATCTAATTTTAATTTGCTTGTCAGTAGAGTCCCTTTTTATTAAAGTTTACTTTGTTCTTTAATTTGCTGCCCAGTAGTCTATTTTTCTATCATTATTAACTTCCCGTAGGATAAGTTACAGTAATTGCAAAAAAAACAAAATTGAAAACTTTTGCATTTCTTTAGGTTTCAAAGGTTTCTGAACATTTTGGCATACCTCAGAAAAACGTGTGTGTGTGTGTGTGTGCAGATTCAAATTCTTCTGTCGTGGTTTTCGGACGCATGGATCAACCGATTTGAATGGTTTAAAAAACATTCGATCCCTATTGATAGGGAGGTGTGCTGATTAGTTTTTGGCAAAGGCAGGTCCAGCCGTTTCAGAGATATGGAGCAAAGAGTGCAGAAAATACAAATCGAGTTTTTGAAAGAATGGATCACCCGATTTGTATGATCCAAAAAAACATTAATTTCGTAATGGCGGGGAAAAGTGATTATTAGTTTTTGGCAAAGGCAGGTTCAGCCACTTCGAAGACACAGAGCTAAATGTGCAAAAAATAGCAGTTATTGAGAGAACTAAGCGTCCGATTTAAATGATTCAAAGAACTTTCTGCTTGTTTCAACAAAATAATTGCTTTTCGAAAAAAAAAATTGTTTCTAATTTTATTTTTCAAAAAATATTTTTGTAATTTTGGATTAAAAATTGAAAAAATTACCCAAGCTAAGCACAGTCTAAGTAGAGTCCTTTATCTGTTTATATTTCATTGTGTGTGAGTTGTTTCTTATTAGTTTCTCTTATTTTGTTCGTCAGTCGAGTCCCTTTTTCATTCCAATAGAATTTGTGCTTCAGTAAGGTCCCCACAAGATTGAAGTTTCAAGAGTTCCTTTCTTTTTAGTTTATCAGTAGAGTCCCTTTTGTCCTCTCCAAAAAATCGATTATGCTTGTCATCAGAGTTTGTTCTCAGTTGTTTTTTTTTCTTTAAATTTGATCGTCAGTAGAGTCCTTTTACTGCTCATTTTTTAGTTTGCTCACCGGTAGAGTCCCTTTTAATTCTATTTCACTCGTTAGTAGAGTCCTTTTGGGTTTTTCAAGCTCGCCAAAAGACGATTTTTTAGACGATTTAAAATTGTATAGAAAATAATATTTTTGTAATTTTGGATTAAAAATTCAAAAAATCCACCCATTCCATCCATTTTCAATTTTATGTAAATTAATTAGGCAACTATTTTTTTTTTGAAATTGAATTCGAAATGAAATGACGATTGTTGTTAATGTTCTGGAGATAACTTGATTTGTGATTTGCATTTGATTTGCTCAGATATAAAAAGATAGCAAAAATATGAATGAAAGTTACAGTATTTGTTATTAACGTTTAAAATTTCTCGAATATTTCATTACGGTACGAGAAGTTCCAGCAGTTTGCCTTAAGGCACGATCCCATACACCACTACTTTATAAATTTATTTATTTTGGACGCAGTTCATTACTTCATTACGACACTTGGTTCGCGTAATGAATTTGTTTTTGTTGTCTATGTGGTTTGCACAATCAGCACTTGTTTAATCTGTTTAAACAATTTATATAATTGTTTATAATTATAAATAAATTGCAATTGCAGTTCGCAATTTGCAAAACAATTTTCGGACGACGACTAAACAAATAAAACAATTAAGTCTAATTATAGAATTATCAATACGATATGGATTGATTTTTCAAATGAGCTGCTGATTCGGTATTTTTATTGCCGAATAATTGATTTTTTTTATTTTACGCGCTAAAAATAATTTAATTATATATATATATATATATATATATAATATACTAGCTGTCCCCTGCCAATAAGTTTCGCGGTGGACATTATGACTGAATGGTTGAGAGATGAGAAACAAAGAATAAGAATAAATTTTATAAAAGTTTAATTTTGCAATATTTGTGGATACACAATATTTTAACAATTGAGCTTCAGTGATCCTGATTGAAATTCCAATCGAACTGGAAACTGCAATCTTTTAAATTAAAATGCTATATTTGTCGGAATCATAGGTATTCGAAGAATGAGGTTATCTTCCCCTTTCGGGAAAGGCTTCGTTCTTATTAATTTCTTAACTTCCTATCAAGAACAATATACAAATATGATGTTTTTTTAATTATTTATAACAATCAATACATTTTGGCAATATAATATCTGTTTTTAAAAGATAGATATATCATTAGGAGATAATCTCTTAAATGCATTTACACCCAGCATATTGTCTTAAAAAATGTATATTATTTTGATTGACAATAAAACTATACAAAAAAAAATCTGTTTTCATTTTATCAGCTAATGCATAACATGAAAATGAATTAATAAATTGGACATAAAACACAAAAAGATTTGATATTCTATCTGAAGTCAATATTAATAATTAGGAAGAAAATTATTAATAATATATTAATAATTAGTTCTAAAAATTTTTTGTATTTATATAAAATCAATATTATTTTGTCTGTTTAGATAGTCTGAGCCGTTTTTTTCATAATAAATGGTTTAAGTTAAAGATTCATTGAAATTATTTTTCTGAGAGTCGAAATAAAGACCTAGAATATTACAAACCTATAAATGCTGATTTAATTTTAAAAATAATTAAATTGATTTTTTGTGTACCTCATAACCTTATATTAACTATAACAGAAATAATTGCATAATAATAAATTAGAACATATTAATAATTAATTTAAGAATGTATTAATAATATTGTTGCAACATTTTATAAAAATAAATACTAAATTGTAGTAAATAATATGTGTTATAGAGACGTTGCTACGCAAAATTGTATTTGTTCTGTTGACATTTGGAGTATTTTGCAATTTATAGTATATATATATATATATATATATATATATATATATATATATATATTTTAGTGCAATGTGTATTAATTACTTAATTAAAATCGTTTGATGAAATTTATTATCGGTTCTCACAGAGTTTATCTCGACTTGTATGAAGTGATATCGTCGTATCATTTATTTACATGTATACATAATATATATTATATATATATATATATATATATAATATATAAATATAAATGTATATATTGCAAATGTTTTAAGTACTAATAGCAAAATAGCATCGCAAATATTTACAATGACTAAAAGTGCGATGTGCGTAATTATTACATGTATATATATATATATATATATATTGATTGTTTCTTTTCCGAACAGTAAATCCAATAATAAAAACCAATTTGTTTTTTGAAGATGTTTAATACGACGTTTCGGAACTAGGTACGTTCCATCATCAGGTGTTTAAGTCTTGTGTAGTCGTAACATCTACAAATATCTTCCAAAAAAATCGAGTGTTTTTTAACAAAAAAATATTAGTGTATGGATATATAAATTATTTCAGAATAAACCTGATGATGGAATACCTAGTTCCGAACGTCGTATTAAACATCTTCAAAAAACATTGTTTTTTATTATTGATTACTGTTCGGAAAAGAAACAATCATATTTGGAAAATCCAGGACTTATCTATTGAATATATATATATATATATATATATATATATATATAGTAATTTCAATTCTTTGCCATTTAAATTAAATTTTTCTATAATTATATTTTGTATTACTCAATTTTGTTTTTAAATATCAAAGTCAAATAAGAAGTGACATTATGAAAAAAAAATTATTTGAACAAAGTTATTTGTTTAATATTACTTGATAACTTTTAGACAGCATAGAAGCATCAGTCCTTTTGTTTATACTATTTCTTATATTTGAATGAAACATTATTCTGCAAAGCGTCTCTGAGATTTTTTATATGATCAATGATCATAGTTTGATTATGATAATATTATTTTAGGCGTTTTTTTAAATGATTTAGTGACAAATCGTTTCATGTTTTATTGAAAATTCGACGCTCTGCAAAACAGGTTTTTTATAATTTATTTTGTAAAGCGTCGAATTTTGAATAAAACTCATTCATTTGTTCGCTAAGTTATATCTGATAAAAACATTTTTAAAATTTTTGAAAATTTTTCTATGCTATTTCCATACAAAACTTTGATTGAATTGCGCTCTATCTAAACGTTAATATTAAGAGCTAAAACTTTTTTAGATTTTTTTAAAAATAATTTGGAGGAATTTGAGCCCATGGGAGCAAGAAAATTCGAAAATGTCCATATTAAGGACCACCCTAATATATATATATATATATATATATATATATATACCATTTAATATAGTATGAATACAAAACTGCGATCAATTTATATGAGTGAAACACGACCTTCCTCAAGGCAATTAAAAATACCATTTTAATATTGAAAAAAATATTTTAAAATGAACCAACCTTCCAGAGCCCAGTTTGACGGTTTAATTTTACCAACTTTATCCAAAAATTCGACCAAAATTTTTAGTTATCCGAGTCTGACTCGCACAAACTACACCTTTTATAAATAAACTGTCACTTTATACCAAACACTGTGAAAATATAATAAATATTTAAAAAAAATCGTTCAAATATTTTATAATTTAATAAAACAAAAAAACTTGATTTTAATTTAATCAACACTAAAATATTTATTTAACTAAATCTTTGGATTGAAATTTTATTAAAGCGATTATTAAATTTTAATTTGAATTATTTAATTTTCAAACAAAAACTGAATTAACCTCAAAAAACAAGCATATAAATAATTATTTCTTTTAAAAAATAGTGTTTTAATATTACTGTAATTTTTTTAAAATAACAAAAATTCACGATTGCTATATAATTCAATGCAAATTTAACATTTTAATTTTTTTTATAATTTTTTTTTCTTGAATTTAGTTCATCATTCCTGGTGATGACACAAATGCAGTTTAGAATCGTCCATATTATTTAATATTTATTAGATTCATTTATTTTTTAAATAATCATTCACAATTTTATTTATATGATTTTTTTTATTCAAAAATGCTTTAAAATTTGTCATTTTTATGTTATAATTATTTCATCTAAAAATATATAATTTAATATGACTTTAATTTTTTTAATAATAAAAATTTATATTGGATATATAATTCAATTTAAATTTAATATTTTAAATTGCTTTATAAAAAGTGTGTTTAGTTCATCAATTTTGGTGATGACACAAATGCGGTACCGAAACGTCCATGTAATATATATTTATTAAATTCACTTTTTTTTAAATAATCATTCACAATTTTATTTATATGATTTTTTGTATTCAAAAATGCTTTAAAATTGGTCATTTTTATGTATTAATTATTTCATCTAGAAATATGTAATTTAATATTACTTTAATTTTATTTAAATAACAAAAAATTATGATGGCTATATAATTCAATGTAAATTTAACATTTAAATTTTTTTTATAATTTTTTTTTCTTGAATTTAGTTCATCAATCTTGATGATGACACAAATGCGGTACCGAAACGTCCATGTTATTTAATATTTATCAGATTCATTTATTTTTAAAATATACATTCACAATTTTATTTATATGATTTTTTTATTCAAAAATGCTTTAAAATTTGTCATTTTTATGTATTAATTATTTCATCTAAAAATATGTAATTTAATATTACTTTAATTTTTTTTAATGATAAAAATTTATATTGGATATATAATTCAATTTAAATTTAATATTTTAAATTATTTTATAAAAAATTTATTTAGTTCATCAATGCTGGTGATGACACAAATGCGGTACCGAAACGTCCATATTATTTAATATTCATTAAATTCATTTATTTTTTAAATAATCATTTACAATTTTATTTATATGATTTTTTTTATTCAAAAATGACTTAAAATTTGTCATTTTTATGTATTAAGTATTTCATATAAAAAGATGTATTTTAATATTACTTCAATTTTTTTTGAATAATAGAAATTCATAATGGATATATAATTCAATTTAAATTTAATATTTTAAATTGTTTTATACAAATTTTTATTTAGTTCATCAATGCTGGTGATGACACAAATGCAGTACCGAAACGTCCATATTATTTAATATTTATTAGACTCATTTACATTTAAAATAAACATTTTCAATTTAATTTATTTAATTTTTTTTATTCAAAAATGCTTTACATTAATATTACTTTAATTTTTTTAAAAATAACAAACATTTATATTGCATATATAACTCAATTTAAATTTAATATTTTAAATTCTTTTATAAAAAATGTGTTTAGTTCAGTGCTGATGATGATACAAATGTAGTATCGAAACGTATATATTTATTAAATGCATTTATTCTTAAAATTTATATTAAATTTGCTTATGTATAAAATTAAATATAGATTTGCAAGTCTATTTATATGCCAAATTTTTGTTATTCAAAAATGCTTCAAAATTTGTCATTTTTATAGTTTATAGTTTAGTTCAGTTTTATAGTTTATTTACTAGTTAATAAGTTAATAGTTTATTAATTTAATAATTATATTAATTGCAAACAAAAATATTTTTTGTATATAAATTATGAATTGTTTTAAAAGTAAGTATAGCTAAATTTGAAAAATATTTAGTGATAAAGTAGTCCAAATAATAATAAAAAGTTAACAATATTTTAGGATAATTAATGTAAATAACAATATAAAAATATTAATAATTATTTAATAATTCATCATATCTTTACAGTTACAAATTTTAGTCGTAGTTAGCAAACAAAATTTTTAAGTTTGTTAAAAGTTTTAAGATAAGTCACTACAAGTTTTTATTTGAATTATTTTTCAAATAAAAAATTAACAGAATTTTGAACAATTTATTAAATACGTATTTTTTTAATAATCTTATTAATAATTTTTCAACTATTTTTTATTAATCACTTTACACTAAACACCCAACACACACCAATCACTACCATGTACTAATTTCAAAACTAAAATTCCAACACTCGCAATTTTTTTTTCTCTATTTACATTTTTCACGCATGTATTTTATTAATTAATCGTTTATTACAAATTAATTAATAAATAATAAACATATGATACGAATGACATACTTGTGCGTTTCTTTGATTTGTTACACGCGTCACGTAAAACGTAAAACTTGCGACTGATTCGTGATATGTGATTCGTGCGAACGTAAAGGACGCCTGTTGCGCTCCTCGTGGTGCGGTCGTCAATTAATTAATGTGTCTGCGGTTGCGACGGAAGACGATAGACACACAAACACACTAAAACACTTAAATACACACACTAAAAGACACACACAGGGAAAACACACACACTAAATACACACACTACTGCGATATTTAACACACTTATCCACAATAGAGACACACACTAAAGTGCGTTAGTGTCATTTACACTACACACACAAACATGTTCTTTATAGAAACTATACATAAGAAGACACACAATGAAAATATACATAGAGACAAACACCAACTAATCAATACAATGATACATATCAAACTAGCTGCAAGTGGAATTCTATCTTAAGGCAATTAAGACATCGTGCCTTAAGGCAAATTGCTGGAACTTCCCGTAACGCAATTCAAAATTCGAGTAATTAAAAATAATCAATAAAAGTTGATCAATGATTTGAAACTTTTAATAGAATTTCGAACCATTTTAAATCATTATATCCTAAATCATTTATTTTGAAAAATTTTGGAAATGACCAAAGACGAAATATCGAGGCGCGTAAACGCCGCGTCGCCGTCTAACGCGTAAACATTGGTACGGAACCCATAGGAATGTAAACAAAATTTATACTTATTGTTAACTTCCCGTAGGGTAAGTTATTGTAATGGGCCGAAAATCGGAATTGAAAATTTTTACATTTCTCGACGTTTTGAAGGTTTCTGAACGCTTTGGCATACCTCAGAAAAAATGGATGTGTGTGTGTGTGTGTGTGTGTGTGTGTATGTATGTATGGATACAAATTTCCAGTCACGTTTTAGGGCACACGGATCAACCGATTTGAATGGTTCAAAAAACATTCGATTCCTATTGATAGGGAAAAGAGCTGATTAGTTTTTGGCAAAGGCAGGTCCAGCCGTTTCGGAGATACGGAGCAAAGCGTGCAGAAAATAGATATCGAGTTTTTGAGAGAACGGAGTATCCGATTTGAATGATCTAAAAAACATTCAATTAGTAATGATTGGGAGAAGGGGTTATTAGCAAAGGCAGGCTCAGCCATTTCGGAGATACAGAGCTAAATGTACAAAAAATGGCAGTTTTTGAGAGAACTAAGCGTCCGATTCAATTGATTCAAAGAACTTTCTGCTTGTCTTAACAAAATAATTGATTTTGGAAAAAAAAATTTTGTTCCATTTTTTTTTTTTTTTTTTTAATTTTTTGTATATCGAAAATAATTCAGATTTTATTTATAATTCTGACTATAGTTCTAATATAACTTAAACAAATAATTTTAAATTTGCAATTCAGTTTATATACTTCTTATAAATATTAGACAATATTACAATATTTATAATAATCTATTTGAAAACATTCAGTATTCCTCGAACATTTCGTTACGGTACGGGAAGTTCCAGCAATTTGCCTTAAGGCACGATGCCACCCACCCCACTAGTTAAAATTTATATAAATTATCTGACACTCTCATGTGCATATGTCTAATGATTATTTTTGACCGCCAAATGGCTCATTTTTTTACTTTTTTTTACTAAATCTCCGAAACCGCTAGACCTGCCTTTATGAAAATTTGATCAATTCTTCATCTTGTCAATACAAGTAAAATATTTTTTAAATTATTCAAATCGGACGCTCCGTTCTTTTAAAAATTGAGTTACCGTTTTTGGCACCTTTTGCCCCGTATCTTCGGAGCGGCTAGACCTGCCTTCGCCAAAAACTAATCAGCACCTCCTTATCAATACAAATCAAATGTTTTTTAAATTATTCAAATCTCTTCATCCGTATTCCCAAAATCGTCGACAAAAATTTGTATCCGCACACTCACACATACACGCACATACACACACATACACATACACACACACACACAATTTTCATTTTCGATTTTTTTGCGATTGCTATAACTTGCCCTATGGGAAGTTAATAAGTTATTATTCCCCATCAGGCAATACTAAGGATTCCAACCAATGAGCTTGCAGTTTATTATTGTGTCATCAGGCAACCCCAAGTTAAGTGTTACCCGTTACCAAGAATATTTTTAGACAAAGAATTTAAATAATTTCCAAAGTAGGAATTCGGAATATTCTATTAGAACTGAATTTCTTATTTAATTCTCTTTTTCCTATTCGCAAACGTTTCGGAATTTGCTTACAATGGCGAACTTCGACCTCAGACGACGAATTAATATGGATATAAACTTTAGTACTTACGTACGACGAATAAACAATTATAATAAACTATTTAAATAATGTATGACATTAAACAAATCTAATTCCTAATGGATAACGATAGAGTACATGGTTAAAATAAATGAACCAAATAAAATATCATAGGCCTATGGAAATGAAGTTTGGAAAAATGTGTGCCACACACTTGACTAATATAAAATATTTTGTTAAAAATGTGAATTAATAAGTTCTTAAATTATTTTTCCTATGACGTCATTTTTTTGTATTTCTTTTCGTCTCTTATACATTGAAAAAAAAAAAAGAGTGTGCGTAAGGTTCACACGCGATTGAAGTAAAACTTATTTGCTATTGTAAGAGATGGCAGTTAAGTAAAAATAAATACATCATATAACAATTTTGAATAATGTTTATTAGTAATATGGTTGTTATACTCGTGATGCACACATTTATTAGTGTCGACCATTATACAAATTTATATAATGTGTATAAGTATGGCTTTATACTTCAAATATGACACGATCGGTTTGTCATTGTAATTAGCATTTAGAAAGGAACCTTCATTAGAGAAATGAAGTAAATTGCTGATTAATAAATTATATAATAATTCCTAAACAAATATTGTTTTCGCAATTCCGCTCATCGTGTAATAATTGAAGTTTGAAGAACTTCATGTAATTAAAATTAACATACATTCATTGACTGCTTGCATTTTTTTTTACTTTTTCGCTGGCGATATATTCTCATTTTTTGAACAGTTATAATATCTGTTTTGCCTAAAAATATTTATATTTTAATAACTTCAAAGATTTATAGAAACTGCAAGTCCATTTTTGATTTTATTTTTAGTTTTGCTCGTCAGTAGAGTCCCTTTCCCTTTAATTTTTAGTTTGCTCGTCTGTAGAGTCCCATTTTCTTCAATTTTTAATTTAATTATCAGCAGTTTATTTTTCTTTTATTTTTAGTTTTTGCTCGTCAGTATAGTCCCTTTTTATTTATTAATAATATAAAAATAATTTCTAATCAATAAATTTAGGTTTAGTACACGGCACAAATGTTTAATTTGTTTTATTATTTTCAAGGAACGGGGTTAAATATTCTTCTGATTCACGCATTTTTCATTAAATTAAGATTTGTCCCGGATTTAAATGTTTTGTCCCGGATTTTTCCAAAATACTTAAATTTACAAAAAATATAAAAAAATAAACAAATGCTATTTTTTTTTTCAAAATAATTATAAAGAAAATTGTATAGAATTATATACAAGACTCAAAAGCGAAAAAACATAGATATCATATATAAGAAAGTATTACATGTAATCGAATAATAAAGTTCTTACTAATAGTTCGCAATTGTGATTTAAAAAAGTGGATTCATATAAAAAAGACTGTTTTTAGGCCGAGCACTTAGGACATACATCATGTAATAATAAAATAGATGAAAAATAAAATATTTGTGAAATCAAATTTACTCTAATTTTTTCGTCTTATTCTAATAAAAATTTCTAATCCTTGAAAAAATATCTCGGTATTCATATTTCAAAAAACTTTGTCGAAAAATTTAGGTTTATTAAAAATTTAAACATTTTCTACTCAACTGTAAATTTTAATTAATGCAACAAAAAATTTGCATCTCGATTAAAATTCACAAAGGAATTAATTCAAGTTCAATAAATTAAACAATTGAATAATTTGAATTGAATTAAAAAGCAACGACTGGACTAACATAGGTTTACATTGGTAAAAAATTCATTCTAATCGAGTTTTGTGACCAACAAAAACGTTTTGGAAGACAAACTTCTTTAGGCGCGACTAGGGTGTTAAACCGTACAAATGCAACGGAAATTGTTACGGCAAGGTCAAGTGAGAGTCATTCGCTCTCGATGATATGATTTCAATACGGGTCGATTGTGATTAGTCGTCGTGTATGTGAATAGAGATCTGTCGGATATAGATAAATAAATTCACCAGGTAGAAGTGAAATCCGAAATTACTTTTGTTAGTTAATTACAAGTCTCGCCTATTTCCGCATTTTGTAACATCAGTGCTAAACCCTAGTACGAAGTTCTAAGGTCCACATATTTCAATACAAGAAATATGTATGTTACATTATGAATAATAAATAATAATATAATTTATTGTATTGAGAGCAGCAGACGGACAGAACACGAGGAGAGCGACGAAAAAAAACCGATTAGCATTCGTTTTGTTGAACTTTGTTCTGTAAAAGATTCCATCTCGAATAGAAATATTATAATAAATATACAAATGTATAAATATACATATATATATATATATATATATATATATATATATTTGTTGTAGAGTGTTTTATTTTTATTACGAGTGGAATCACACTACTGGTACAAAAGTACAACTGAAACACGCAATTCATTGTGTTTAATAACATTTATCGTTATTACTATAAACTGCGGACGATTTATATATATATATATATATATATATATATATATATATATACTAGATGACCCGACAGACGTTGTCCTGTACCGACGTCTACAATTGAAAAGTTCCAATTATTTTAATATCCTATCCTATACTTTTTATTATCCTATTTGATGTCCTTCTGCCTTTGTGATTCATTTAAGGTCTTAGCATAAGCAATATAAGAAATTCAGAAAAAAATAATATAGTATATCGGGTAGAAGAACAATATCACACTCGATTTTATTTTACCGCACAACATAATTGCTTCAATAATGTAGTCTATACTTTTATACGATATATTAGTTGCTTTTTGACAATTATAATTTCTAAAGTACATGGTCTGTTCAAAAAGTACCCGGAATTACTAATAATTAAATTTCGCGGGTCTGGAGTGTCTGATTGTCAAAATTTTTTTTTATTGTGTTGGTATACATGCCCCTAAGGTATGATGAAATTTTCAGCTATATTCACTGTTTACTTTGTCTGTGGTAGTCGCTAAGGTTCGACGTGTTTTTCTGAGCTCGGCGATTTTTACAATGGAAGAATTGAAAAAGTCAAAGAATTTGTATTAAATTTTGCGTAAAAAATGAAATAAAGTGTTGTAAAGTGCAAAAATTCACCAGATATGGCTCCGTGTGACTTTTTCCTATTCCCAAAGTTGAAGAGACCCATGAAAGGACGGCGGTTTTCCTCGATTGAAGAAATAAAGGCCGAATCGCCGAGAGTGCTCAAGGACATATCAAAAAGTGAATATCAAGGGTGCTTCGAAAATTGGAAAAAACGCTAGCATAAGTGTATTATATCTGGGGGGGACTACTTTGAAGGGGACCACATTAATGTAGACGAATAAATATATATTTTTTTGAAAAAACGAAAATTACGAAAACTTTTTGAACAGACCTCGTACATTTTTCTTACTAATAATTTAATAAACATTATTGTTTATGTTCAAATCTCAGGTGAATTAAGTTGTAAAATCTAGTTCATATGGTGCACTATTCAATATAGGATCAACTAACTAAATTTTTTAACTGAATTTTTTACAAATGATACAAAATTCTGAATCATTTTTTAATAAGTAGTAATATTTTTTTCTGTATTGTTAAATAATTTAGTAATGTAAACCAACATGCAACTTGCATAGGTTCAAAAAAATAATGTTTATGCGTTATTTATTAAACTGAATTATAAAATTTCATCTGCCAAAATATACTGTTGACTGTAAATCTCATATTATTTTAATTTCTGGCACATCTTAGCTGCTTTTCGGCAATAATAATAATAGTAGACATTACATTTTTCTTGTATTATATATTTTAATATATTCTAGGCTCATAATTTCAGATAAATTCAAATTTCAAGTTAATTGACATTTTTAGCAGATGACATGTCGAATAATGATAAGTGGTTTCATGTAATTTTTGTCATTTATTTCTACAAAATTACTATAGTTTTATCGTTCTTGAAAATATTAAAAAATTTCTTTGATAAACTCTAAAAAGATTTATCAAAATCCGAATAACCGTTTTTAGGGGAAGTATCAAATCATACAACCGGGTTAGCAAGTTACATGAACTTCCCAATATGTGTAAATAATCGACTTAATCAATAAAAATGTGTAAATAATATACTTCATCAATCCTACTTTAAAAAAACGATAATAATTTTAGCAAAGTTTGACGAATTTTTAAAATTAAACTACTTGTCGTAGGGCCGTAATATTACAATAAGTTCTATAAGGCCATGAGGTAATCGCCAAAAAAAGTTCCATGAAAATCGGCTTAAATTTTCGGCCCGGCCGATCTTTACCAAAAACTAATCAGCACGATTCCCAACCAATATCTTTCGAACGGTTTTTGAATTTTCAAAATCGATTCAGTATTGCGGGCTAAAATGTAGACGAAAAATTTTTTACGTTTCTGCGATTTATAAAGAAAACTGACAAACAATAGTTCTCGTCGCGGTACATCGAATGGCTGTTAAATTTTTGAAATCGGTCCAGCCGTTTTTGAGAAAACGTCGATTTACGGCAAAAAATCTGTTCACATACACGCACACACACCCATACACATACTTTTTCTTTAAATTCGGTCTCATTCTATTCACAATGGCTTGAAACGTCCAGAAGAAAACATAAAATTAGCGAATCGGATTTTTTGATGAAAACATAAACTTCTCCTTCGGGAAGTTAAAAAAATCACATTTTATCACATATTTGACCTAATCTATAGCGCATTCTTTATCATTTTAAGCCCAATTTCAGAATCTATAGCGCATTCTTTATCATTTTAAGCCCAATTTCAGTTTGATCGTTCACAGACGTCGTTGTCGTTTTTTTTTGTTTGTCAGTTGAATCTTTATTGAATATAGCCATTATTTTTCCTAAATGAGCCTAAAATATGTAGTCGTTTTACAATCTTTTCATCCTTGACTTGTAAGGTGTAGACTAGAGGAAATGTGCGATGAAAAAATTCCACTAATTCATTTGTTACACAGATATTGTTGCTATATCGAAATAGATAAAATAGAACGAGTGTCTGTTTTTTTTTTGTTATCCGTTATTGAAATGAACAGATATATCTGTAAGTGTATATTTGTGTGTCGGTGTAAGTTCATGGTCAAACGATTTGTAACATCACTTATGATGGCAGTTGCACAATTTTAATACAAATAATCTGTAGACTGATAATACGAGGTCTGTTCAAAAAGTACCCGGAATTTTCGTTTTTTCAAAAAAATATTTATTTATTCGTCTACATTAATGTGGTCCCCTTCAAAGTAGTCCCCCCCAGATATAATACACTTATGCCAGCGTTTTTTCCAATTTTCGAAGCACCCTTGATATTCACTTTTTGATATGTCCTTGAGCACTCTCAGCGATTCGGCCTTTATTTCTTCAATCGAGGAAAACCGCCGTCCTTTCATGGGTCTCTTCAACTTTGGGAATAGGAAAAAGTCACACGGAGCCATATCTGGTGAATTTTTGCACTTTGCAACACTTTATTTCATTTTTTACGCAAAATTTAATACAAATTCTTTGACTTTTTCAATTCTTCCATTGTAAAAATCGCCGAGCTCAGAAAAACACGTCGAACCTTAGCGACTACCACAGACAAAGTAAACAGTGAATATAGCTGAAAATTTCATCATACTTTAGGGGCATGTATACCAACACAATAAAAAAAAATTTTGACAATCAGACACTCCAGACCCGCGAAATTTAATTATTAGTAATTCCGGGTACTTTTTGAACAGACCTCGTATGTACTCAAGTAAAAAGCAAGTCAAGTGGTAAAAAAAACTAGTCGAAAGAGGCATTATGCCTAGATATTTGGATGAAAATTAGGTTCAACTACACGATTACGTAGGTATATCATGCAGGTAGTCCTTGATATTATTTATTGATGACTTAAATTAATCGTAACATTCTTTACACAACTAGAGAAGTTTTGTAGACTTATTGTTCCTTTTCCCTTACTAAATGCAGAATTAATACGTAATTTACCGCCGGAGCGGCGGCATCCGAGTGCAAAGTGTTAAAAAAATGGATTTGAAATTTGTGAAATTTAAAGTTTTGACAAATTTTGTCAATTCATTCTTTGAAGTAAAAACTTCTTTAGTCGCGTCTAGAGTGTGAATCTGTAAAAACGCAACGGAAGAGCGTTACGCTCGAGTCGAGTATCATTTCTATACAGGTCGATTGTGATTGGTCGTCGTGTCGCGTGAAAATAATAAAACATATGAAAAATCCGTGCCGTGTAAGAAACGTAAGTTCATTGAAGTAATTTGTATTATTCGTGGTTACTATATATTTTTAGAAACTATTTATATAGGCAAGACACATACTACATCTGCTCACAGAATGAGACTGTATCGCCACGCCAGCGAAATAGTCAAAAAAGCAAACAGTCAATGTTCAAATGTCAAAGCTTACAATTTCATTTTGCTGATCCTAAAACATTATACGTTATTAATAAACATTATTCAAAATTGTTATATGATGTAATTAATTTTAACTTGAATGCCATCTCGTACAATAGCAAAAAAGTTTTACTTCAATCGCGTGTGAAGCTTACACGCACTTTTTTTCTTTGATGAATTTTTAACTTAGATCTTACACTACATGGATTGTTAGTCCTCATATGTTTTTATTTTATGTCAATGTTAAAAGATAGAAGGAGACTGTGGCGTCACTTATTGAACGAGCGTTGCCGACAATCGTGGAACTCTCTAGCTTGATTAAATGTCATATGTTATATGTTTAGTGATAATTTTGTAAGAAATGATATTAATGATATTTAATCATATTAGTTAATGTTATTCAAATATTATATGTGATATTTTTGTTTCAATAATATAATGGCAATTGTGTGTGTGAACTGATAATTTTGTAAGAATTTTGATATTAATAATATTGCTCCTGTGAAATAAATAAATATGATAAAATCGAATCCATCTGTTAAAATCGGTTTGTATATTGTAAAGATTATGCACATGAAATCGGGAGTGTTCCACGATTGTCGGCAACGCTCGTTCAATAAGTGACGTCACAATCCCCCATGGACAAGAAGTTAATTCCTAAGTTAATTTTTCAACAATTAATTCCTAAGAAACGACTAGGTTGATCTTTATAATTCGGATAGGTTTTGGATTTTTAAAATCGATTCAGATTTTGGACGGAAAATTTTCACTTTTCTGCTATTTACAAAGAAACGGCTTGACTGATCGTCGTGCAAACTTGACAAACTGACTAGTCCTTATCAAGTTACATCGAATGGCTTTTAAATTTTTGAAATCCTTGCAGCCGTTTTTGGAAAAACGTCGATAAAAAGTCAAAAATCTGCTCACATACTCGCACTTTTTCCAAATTTGGTCTCATCCGATTCAGAATGACTTGAAACGTCAAGAAAGCAAAATTTTGGAGAAAACAAACTTCCCCTTCGGGGAAAAATTAATTTAGGTGTTTAATAAAGGACTCTACTTACGAGCAAATTAAATATCAATCAAGATTCTTGAAAATGACGAGAAAATTAAATACTGACCTAGGTAATAAAGAAAGGACTCTACTGACGAGCAAATTAAATATTAATCTAGAAAATAAAAAAGAGGATTCTACTGACAATCAAAGTTAAAATTTAATCTAGAAAATAAAAAAGGACTCTACTGACGAGCAAATTAAATAACATTTTAGAAAATAAAAAAAGAGGACTCTACTGACGAGCAAATTAAATATCAATCTAGAAAATAAAAAAAAGACTCTACTGACGAGCAAATTAAATATGGATCTAGGTGATACAAAAAGGATTCTACTGACAAGCAAATCAAAAGATAATACTAAGTCTTTTCTCTAAAATTTTACAAAGTGTGAACTATATGTAATGAATCTAAGTTCTAAAGCCTTGAAGTGTTTTTTTACTCAAAATGTACAAAATGCGGCCCTGCAAAATTTGCAGTTAGAAATGTCAGTTTGACAGATCAAACGTTATTGCAAAAAATGCACTATGTAGATTGTATAAGATTTATACAATATCATTTAATATTAATAAAAAAAATAGAAGATACGTCTTGTGAAAAAATTGATAACCAAACTTGTCAATGGAAAAAAAAAATATATATATATACAAAAAACTTGTACATGTAACAATGATCATGATTACATATATCTATATATATATATATATATATATATATATATATATTTAAATGTGTGGAAAATGATAAGTACAAAACAAATACAACATATCTTCAAAAACTTGAAATATACATACACACAAAGTAACAATGTACTCCATCATTTCCCACACACACAAATCTTATCACATAACAAAATAAATACTCTAATATCTATTATCACTTACCATTTATCATTTTGACCAAAAGCTCCTCTCTTTTTCCCACAAATCCTTTTAACTTTCCTCAATAAAACACGAACAAGCCGACTGTCAAAATGATGCATACATAACCTCAAACGGTAAATAAAAAATATCTCAATTCGATCACTTTCAAACACTACAAATTATTTAAAAATTTGAAAACAAATTTGACACATGCGGTAATGGATTTATTTATTTATTATAAGGGATAAAACGTATAAAATACATAAAATTCGACGTGTTTTAGTTGTGCGATTTTTTTTTCAGACGGCCATTTTGTGTCAGATGCAAAAACCGAAGAGAGAGGAGTGAAGTAGGTCAAGGTTGACGTTTGGCGGGAAAATCTATTTTTATAAATTTAAATATTTTGTTGAGAATTGTGTTCTTTATAATTATAAATAATAGTCATAAGTAAATTTATTTGAACCATGTATAATACCAAATAACGGTAAATGTTGCGAATATCTTGTACATCTGCAAGGCAACCCTTAATAAAAGTTTATGATAGCTCATGTACCCTCGGCGAGCTATCATAATACTAAAAATATTGGAAATATTTTTAAAAATGTAAAAATATAAAGTTATTTAGTCCTGAACTGTTGAAGAAGTAACAACTAAAATATTATAATAAAGCGCTAAATAAATTTTTGTATCTAAAAGAATTCTTTGACTTCACACACTTCCAGAAGAGCTACAAAATGTTCCAATTCTCGTCGTTAAGTATTCCAAATAAAACTCTAATCTACTCAACAAGTTATTAAAAATTGGTCACATTTAATCATTAATTAGTAAATTCATTACGAACGTCTCTTCAATTTATATAAATAACATTTATAGCTTGATAATTAATTGATATAATGATATTAATTTTATCTATGTAGGCGCACATTTGCTTTGCAATGTTTTTAACTGATAAAGGTTGTGGTAGGTGCTGACTTGTTTGTAATTAATAATTATGAAAGATTATTATTAACAAATACTAGTTTGTAGTTTTTTCTGATGAATAATTAATAAACATTCTTTTAAAATTAGAATTTCAAATACATTTTCAAACTTGTTACATTATTTCTCAATAAATAAATCAAAATTAGTTTACATTGCATTTGGTATTCTAGAAAAGCCTTGTACGTCTTATCAAATTATAAAGTATACGTAAGTTTGCATATATATATATATATATATATATATATATATATATATATATATATATGCAAACAATATTATATTATATTATAATGATATTTCCAGAATAGGTGTATACAACTTGTATCTTTATGTAAAAATCAATGTATGTATTTAAGTCAAATAAAGCAAATTTTCAAATTAAAATTAATTATAAAGTATACTAGTTTCCATACAAACGACACTTTTTCAAATATTTTCGCCCATAGTATCGGTAGTGAAATATTGCTTAGGAATTTAGTATACCTAGTACATATTTTTACTTCATCGCTTGTAACTTCTAAACTATTCTCTTAATATGAATGATGTCTTCGGCAAATTTGTTTAAAATTAAATTATTAACAATGTTGTCTAACATCATTTTGCTCCACAGCAACTCGGTATACTTTAAAACGCATTTAAAAACATACAACTTTGCTTACGCCATTATTGTTAAGAACTCGTTTTAAAAAAACGGCGGAAGCAAAGTTGTACGTTTTAATACTTTAGTGTTCTACTGATGTAATAGAAACGCCAATAACTTTTAAACTATTCGCTTAATATGAATCATGTATTCGCCAAGTTTGTCTAAAATTAAATAATTAACAATGTTGTCTAACATCATTAGCCCTACAGCGACTCGGTATACTTTAAAACGCATTTTAAAGCATACAACTTTGCTTCCGCCTTTATTGTGAAGAATTCATATAATAATAACGGCGGAAGCAAAGTTGTACATCTATTTACTTGTGTTGAACTAATGTAATATATATGAACATAATTTTAAAACCGTTTGTTTAATATGAATGGTGTATTCGGCAAATTTGTATAAAATTAAATAATCTAATATATTGTCTAACATTATATGACCTTACAGCAACTCGGTAAACTTTAAAATCTAAATTATAAAACGCAAAATTAATCTCAGCGCGTTTATAGCACATTTATTTGTTCAATCTTTCATAAATCTGAAACCATTCGATTAATATTGTTGGGGTGTAAGAAAAACTTGTAGAAAATTAAACAATATACAATCTTTACTAACATTATGGTGTCTTCTAACAATTCGGTATACTTTAAAATTGCATTTCAAAACGTACAACTTTGCTTTCGCCCTTATTATAAAGAATTCGCATAGTAAAAACGGCGGAAGCAAAGTTGTACGCACTAATGTAATATATATGCCCATAATTCAAAAACCATTCGTTTAATATGAATGACGTGTTTGGCGAATTTGTTTGAAATTAAACAATATACAAATGTTTTTAACAATAAATGACTCTAAAGCAACTCGGTATACTTTAAAATCGCAATTAAAATAAAGCAAATATACTTAATATAAAGTATACTAGCTTTTAAACAAACTGAAGTTTTTCACAGAATTTCTACATAGTGTTTGTAGTGGAATCTTGCTTTGGAATTCAGTATACCTAGCACATATTTTTACGTTATCGTTTGTAACTCCTAAACCATTCTTTTGATATATATGATGTCTCCAGCAAATTTGTTTAAAATTAAATAATTAACAATATTGTCTAATATCATTATGCCCTACATCAACTCAGTGTACTTTAAAACGCATTTGAAAACATACAACTTTGCTTACGCCATTATTGTTAAGAAGTCGTATTAAAAAAACGGCGAAAACAAAGTTGTACACCTAATAAAGTAAATAATTATATTAAACAAGTTGAGTTATATTAAAAAATAATAACAGTAACATTATACTATTACTATTATTATATTATTAATAACAAATAAATCTGTTATTAAGTCTGAAGTGAATAAAACTCTAAAATTTCTTAAAAGTTTAAAACATATATTATGGATTCAATATAACAAAATTATTATAAAACCAGAAAATTATTTACAATCTACAAAACGATGCAATTAGAATCGTTTCCATCATATCACATAAACAAAATATTTATATACAATTGATAAAAAGTATAAAATCACTATACATACTCAAGGTAATAAAAATGCTTCAGTCGACAATAAGTTATTACAATTTCCACAAACCACTACTTTAACTTTATTAAACAATTTCAGACTTCTGATGTCACTAAATCTTGCATTTTCGAGAGATCTAGGAGTCTTTTGTTGAGTATTTTTGTTGTCTTTGGCTTTCGAAGAATTCAGGAGCGATTTTTGATAGTATTCTGTGACGAATTTTTCTTGTAGGATATTTTTATCCCATTGAACGTTGCAAGAGATTACTTTCTTTTTGGAGGAATTGAATATCGGTTCGTACTTTGCATGGATGAAGGACTGAAAGGGAAAAGAGATTATATATATATATATATATATATATATATATATATATATAATATATATTTGTAATAATTTTTGCAGCCCAATCGTCCAATTAAAAAAAAAGATTAAATAACAAAATTATTTATTCTATTAAACGCTTCGACATTTGATGTGTGTCATCATTCAGTGATCAAACCAGGAAAAACAACAGAAAATATTAATTATGATGTAAAATTGATTGAACACTAAATTTGTGTAAAATAATAATATACTATTATATTAACAAACGAGAAATTGAAGGAGCACATATTGCCCTCCTATATTTAATGTTATTAATAGCGGTGCATTATGGACACTGATCAAGGTTACAAAGCAAGTGTAGTCACGCAAGTGTAGTGAAGGAGTGGGAGCAAATATATAAATATATATATATATATATATATATATATATATATATATATATATAGACTTGCAACGAATAGTATATTCGGCAAAATACCGAATACCGAATATTCGGCAACTATTCGGCAGGTTTATGGCGCCTAAGCTTGTTTGTATTAATGTAATTACTATCAATAATTGTTATATTACTAACGCGCTACATTCAAGTCTTATGCCTAGGCTTGCAACCACTATTCGGCTACTCTTTGTTGTTTAGAAGATTTGGCACCATTTACACTATTCGACCCAATATCGAATAAATAAATGGCAAAATCATGAAAAAAGCGATTCTTTACATATATGTAAATGTATGCCCAGTTATTTCTTTCATAAACTCAATATTATTTCTTACATATTAGGTAAGCTAATCATAATAAAATAAACTAGTTGAAGGTGCATTTAGCCTGAAGGCAAGTTGCATGAACTTCCCGAAATGTGTAAATAATATACTTAATCGATCCAATTTTAGGATAAGCAACTTGATCCATTCCCAACTAATATCTTTCGAACAGTTTTTGATTTTTTAAAATCGGTTCGGTAGGATGAGCTTAAATGTCGACGAAAATTTAACACTTTTTTTAAACAGTTAATTACAAGAAAACGGCTCGGTAGATTTTCACCTAAAATTTATCAGTATCATTCCCGACTAATATCTTTCGAACAGTTTTTGATATTTTAAAATCGGTTCGGTAGGATGAGCTTAAATGTGGACGAAAAGTTCAACACTTTTTTTCAAATTACAAAGAAACGGCTTGGCAGATCGTCGCACAAAACTGACAAACGATAATCCTCATCGAAATACATCAAATGGCTTTTAAATTTCTGAAATCGGTTCAGGCGTTTTTGAGAAAACGTTGATCAAAGGTCTGATTCTGACAAATGCCAAAAAAACAATACCAATTTTTGCAAACTTTGACGAATTTTTAAAGCTGAACCAGTTATCGTAGAGCCGTAATATTTTAGTATGATCTAGAAGACTATGGTATCTACCGCCAAAAAAATAATCATAAAAATCGTCGAAATTTTTTTTTTAAAAACTTTATTACAAGAAAACGGCCCGGCCGATCTCTACCAAAAACTAATCAGCACGATTCCCAACCAATATCTTTCGAACAGTTTTTGAATTTTCAAAATCGATTCAGAATTGCGGGCTAAAACGTAGACGAAAAATTTTTCACTTTCCTGCGATTTATAAAGAAACGGCTTGGCCGATCGTCGCACAAAACTGACAAACAATAGTCCTCATCGAGATACATCGAATGGCTTTTAAATTTTTGAAATCGGCCCAGCCGTTTTCGAGAAAACGTCGATTTACGGCAAAAAATCTGTTCACATACACGCACACACACACATACACACACACACACACACACTTGTGGAGGTTGCAAAACGACACCACCCCGTAGCGATAGCCGGTGACTTTAACGCATGGGCGGTAGACTGGGGAAGTAGGAAGACTAATGCAAGAGGTAAAGCGCTTTTAGAGGCCTTCAATGCACTTGACGTTGTTTTACTTAATAGGGGTGATAAACCAACCTTTGAAAAGGGCAGTGCAAGCTCAATAATAGACCTTACTTTTGTTAGCAATAGCCTCGTCAGAGGAATTTGCAATTGGGAGGTATTAGATATCTACACTGCTAGTGACCACAATGCAATCATCTGGGAAATATCAACAAATAGAAACTTTAGAAGACATGCAAAAATATCTAAAGCCATTGGGTGGAAAATAAAATCTTTTGATGAAAGCGCCATGAGAGTTGCCTTAAATTGCAAACCTATAATTTCAGAACACGCAGACGAGCATACTAGAGAGCTGATGGAGAGAATAACCGAAGCCTGTGATATCAGTATGACTCGTAAACATGGCATAAATCAAAGACAATCTGTGCACTGGTGGACTGAAGAAATCAGCTCTCTTCGTAAAGAGTGCCTAAAGAAAAGAAGGATCTCTCAGCGTGGATATAGTCTCAGTAATTCTGCACAACTGGTAGTGGAATATAAACAAGCACGTAGGCAACTAAATAAAGCTATCAAAGATAGTAAAGTTAGGTGCTGGAAAGAACTTTTGGATGAAGTCGAGGAAAATCCATGGGGAAGACCTTATAAGACTGTAATGTCTCGCCTCAAAAGCCAGCCAACACCTTCACCAACTTGCCCACGACTATTGAATAAAATAGTAACTACTTTGTTTCCACGACAACCTAATTTGAACTACCAGGTAACGCATGTAGAACAGAATAATATTCCACTTATAACACTGCAAGAACTGATGGAAGCTTGTCATCGCGTTGGTAATAGTAAGGCACCGGGATTAGATGGAATTCCTAATATTGCATTAAAAACATCAATTATGACATCTCCGACAATGTTTCTTAATGCATATAATACATGCCTGAAAGATGGGGTTTTTCCACAAAAATGGAAACAGCAAAGATTAGTGCTTATTCCCAAAGGAAAAAACCACCAGATGAACCATCATCCTACCGTCCAATATGCATGCTGGATACAGCGGGTAAAATTTTTGAAAGAATAATTCACCAAAGAATAGATGCAATAGTTGATCCAATCCTAGCAGACAATCAGTATGGTTTTCGCAAAGGGCGATCAACTATCGATGCTATAAACTTGGTAGTTAATACCGCCAAGGAGGCAATTGCTGGAACCAGATGGAAGGGAGGTTCAAAAAAGTACTGCCTTGTAGCTACATTGGACATAAAAAATGCTTTCAATTCTGCAAACTGGGATTGCATTATGAATGCACTCCGTGACAAGAACGTGCCGGCATACCTATGCAATATAGTCGCAAGCTACTTTACAGACAGAATTCTAATGTACGATTCACGCGATGGTACAGAAGAATATAATATAACAGGAGGTGTGCCGCAGGGCTCTGTTCTAGGCCCTTTGCTGTGGAATATTATGTATGATGGCCTTTTGAGACTAGAGATTCCAGAATGTGTGAAACTAGTAGCATATGCAGACGATGTTGCCATAGTGGTTGTCTCCAAACAAATTGATGACATCGTAAGCCTATTCAATATTACATTTAGAAAAATTAATCGGTGGATGGGAACAATGAATCTCCAATTAGCACAAAAAAAAGTGAAGCTGTTCTTATCACTAGTAGGAAAAGAATTGAGACCATCAAGCTAAAGATAGGAAATCTTGAAATCACGTCAAAACCTCACATCTGTTACCTTGGCGTAATGCTTGATGCTCGTTTGAATTTCAATCAACAGGTGGAACACGTTAGTGCTAAGGCGTCAATAGTTAGAACGAAACTTGCTCGACTGATGCCTAATATTGGAGGTCCTAAACAAACCAGAAGGATATTACTATCGTCAGTTATTACCTCGGTGCTGACATATGGTATCTCCATATGGGCTGATGCTCTTAAATCTCAAAAATCGAGGAGAATGGCAGGGCCCTTATATCGTCTCAGTGCTATAAGAATTGCTTGCGCATTTCGCACAATATCGGCAGAAGCAGTATGCGTCATTTCAGGAACTGTGCCTCTCTTAGTCTTAGCAGAGGAAAGACGGACAATTTACCATAGAAGACATCAACAACTGAGTCCTGAAAAGCTGAGATTAGAAGAACGGAAGAACAGCATTGACCGATGGCAGCAACTGTGGGATGTCGCAGTAAATGGCAGATGGACGCATCGTCTCATTCCTAACATCAAAGTCTGGCTAAGTCGCAAGCACGGCGAAGTAAATTATTATACTACGCAAATGCTATCGGGGCACGGCTGTTTTCGAGCCTACCTGCACCGCTTCAAGCACGATAGCTCGCCGGATTGCCCATATTGTTTGGGCGAAATCGAAGATGCTGAGCATGTGTTCTTCGTGTGCCCGCGATTTGGTGCTCTACGGGATGACGTGGAAGAGACATTGGGAGGCAGAATTACCCCAGGTAATGTTGTTGAAGTGATGCTGGCAAGTGATGCCGCTTGGAACGCCATAGACAGATTTGCGAGAGACGTTTTAATGGACCTGCGTTCTATAGAGAGAGAAAGGGCGAATGGCACTTCGCCCATTTAAAAGATAAGTATAATGTTTATTAATTATAACATTGTTTATAACAAGTTAAGAATTGTTACATTCTAGATCCTCCCCCACGAAGTAATGCCTAACGGCGGTTTCCGTGGGGACCAGAGGCATGGGCAAAGCGGAGGTTTTAGTCGGTATTATACCAGGGCGGTATCGAGTCCGACATACCCAGACAGAAGACCGGTCTGGGATGCATAAAAGCATTTCCTTCGCTATACAAAAAAAAAAAAAAAAAAAAAAACACAACACACACATACTTTTTCCAAATTTGGTCTCATTCGATTCAGAATGGCTTGAAACGTCGAGAAAACGTAAAATTAGAGAATCGGATTTTTTGATGAAAACATAAACTTCTCCTTCGGGAAGTTAATAATATATGATCAAAAATTTTGTTTGTATATTTAGCGATAAAAAGTCAATAATAGCTCTTTATGTGGAAATAGTTAGATTGAAAATAATAAATGACTTTATTGTATTGATACAACATATGCGTGGAATCATGGATTGATTCATATTAAATAATATAAACATGTAACAATGGAGCATCTTGTGAATATTCAGAGAAAAGTTCTTCGCGTGTTCATTGATGATGTCAAAAGTCGATGAAGTTTAAATTATTATATATACAATAACGAAATAATTTCTTTCATATCATATTATGTAAACTAAACACTTCCAAAGACAGATCCATCGCGAGTTTTTTATCGCATAAAAGATAAAACACCAACAATGCTATCGCTGAGCGGCGGCGGCGCCTTTGATTTTAACTATTTGGTATTCGGCCGAATAGTAAAAAAGGAGCCGAATATGCCGAATACCGAATAGTAACCGAATATTCGGTGCAAGCCTAATATATATATATATATATATATATATAATATATATATATATATATATATATATATACATATATATACATATATATATATATAATACATGTAGAAGAAATGTGTACCTCGTAATAAATCCTCTTGTTAAGATTCATCCTGATAATTATAACGTCGATGGAACGATCCTTAATGTCTAAAATCACAGCATCTTCGACAAGTGGTGAATTTTTGACGATGTAAAGACTTAAGTACAATTCGCAGCTCATCTCACCAGCTCTCTGAAAACAAATAATAATTATATATATATATATATATATATATATATATATATATATATATATATATACTCAAAGTTATCCTCAAAGAACTACTAAGTCAGTTAACATAAATCTACCTTTTATCTAAAACTAATTAACAAATTTTTCGCTATGAGCAGTGCATCATAAATTATATTATAAATATATATATATATATATATATATATATATATATTATATATATATATTATATATATATATATATATATATAATCTTATGGTTTTCAAAATAATAATTATATTTTAAATATTACTACAGTTATGCATTTTTTGTTCAACTGTTCCAGTTATCTATTTTATTTGAAGTACAACTTTGCTTCCGCCGTTTTTATTAAGCGAGTTCTTTACAATAAAGGCGAAAGCAAAGTTGTATGTTTTCAAAAGCATTTTAGAGTATACCGAGTTGCTGTAGGGCCCTATGATGTTAGTCAATATTGTTAATTGTTCAATATCAAACAAATTTCTCAAATACATCGTTTATATCAAAAGAATAGTTTAGAAGTTACAAGTGATTAAGTAAAAATATGCACTAAGTATACCGAATTCCAAAGCATGATGTCACTACAAACACTTCGTAGAAATTCTTTGAAAACCTTTACTTTGTTTGGAAAGTAGTATTCCTAATGCACAGATTATTTGTTGCTTTTCGATTGCGATTTTAAAGTATATCGAGTAGCTGTAGAGTAATTTATTATTAGAAACATTTGTATATTGTTTAATTTCAAACAAATTCGCCGAATATATCATTCATATTAAACGAATGGTTTTAAAGTTATGTGCATATATATTATACTAGTGCGTACAACTTTGCTTCCGCCGTTTTTGCTATACAAGTTCTTTACAATAATGGCGAAAACAAAGTTGTATGTTTTCAAATTCGATTTTAAAGTATACCGAGTTGTTAAAACACATCATAATGGTAGTATAAATTGTTGAATGTTTAATTTTGTACAAGTTTTCCTCACACCTCAACAATATTAATCGAATGGTTTGAGATTTATGAAAGATTGAAGCAATAAATGTACTACAAATGCGCTGAAATTGATTATGCGTTTTATAATTGACATTTTAAATTATACCGAGTTGCTGTAAGGTGATACAATGTTAGATAACATTGTTAATTACTTAATTTTAAACAAATTTGCCGAATACAGCATTATTAAACGAATGGTTTTGAAATTATGTTCATATATATTATAATAGTTCAACACTTTTAAAATAAAAAGACGTACAACTTTGCTTCCGCTGTTATTACTATATGAATTCTTTATAATAACGGCGGAAGCAAAGTTGTATGTTTTAAAATGCGTTTTAAAGTATACTAAGTTGCTGTAGGACTAAAAGATGTTAGATAACGTTGTTAAATATTTAATTTTAAACAAATTCGCCGAATACATAATTTAAATCAAAAGTTTAGTTTAGAAGTTACAAGCACTAAAGTAAAAATACGTACTAAGTAAACTGAGTTCCAAAGCAAGAGTTCCCTATAAACACTATGTAGAAAATCTTTGAAAACCTTCAGTTTATTTAGAAACTAGTATACTTATATTCATTGCTTCTGTTTGCGCCAATCAAAGCATGCAGTTATATTGATATATAAACAAAAAAAATCATGAATCGAAAATCATACAAATAAATCAAATCAATCAATATGTAATCAAAAACAGTATTAAAATTATTGTAAATACACTTATAACTTGTTATTAATATAAAATAAATATATACAGTTATAATCAAAGTATTTACAATTGGTCCTTCAAAAAGCAATCAATCACAACAACCATCCAAAAAAAACATTGGTCCTTCGAGCCGGATCAATGTTTTTTAGGTGATTGTTTGATTGAATTGCAATCGTAATTATAATAATTTTAATGTGTTTTTGATAACGTATTGATTGATTTGATTTATTTTATAATTATCTTTGATTGGCGCGAACAGCTTCATTACAATTGTTGTCCTGTATATTATTAAAATTTTGTTTGTTTTGTATTACCTTAGCATTGTATTTATTTTTATTGCACTGTCCAGCAACCTGTTCCAAATCCTTAAATTCGTGCTCATACTTCTCGATTCCCAAAACATGAGCCAGTTGTCTGCAATATTAATAAAAATTAATCTCTAACTAAAATTTAATCATCTATCATTTACTACCTGTGTACTACAATATCAGCATATCTCCTAATAGGGCTCGTAAATGTGTATACCGATCTACACTCAAGGCATAATGTCGCAATTCCTCCTCATCGACAATTTGCCCACACAAAAATAATGAGCCCTGGTCATCGCCTTAGAGCAAAGATTATTTACAAACCAGCATCACACCCCTGGACAACTTCCTGGTCTAATTTTTGTTCGATGCTGAGTAAAGATTGCTGGATGGATTTGGATGATTCGATATTCAAAGTGACGCCGACAGATTTTAGGAAGTCTTGTAGATCCTTCAGCATTCTTGGTTGTGGTTCCAAATGGGCTCGCAGGAATGCTGTTTGTGGTAAATTTTGGTACAGATGTTGTGCTACTGTTATGTTTGCTAAGAGCATGAATTCTTCGATGAGTTTGTTGCTGTCTTGTAGTTGCTGGATGGCAAAGGATTCTGGTAGGGACGTTTGCGGGTTTAGTTTGAAACTTAGTTTGGGTTGATCTATCCTCAAAGCTCCGTTGTGGAAACGCTTTTGTCTCAATTGCAAAGCTATGCTTTGCAATATTTTAACCAAACGGGTTAAATAAGACAGTTTGTAGTCGTGTAAAATTGCAGGAAACTTTGTGCAATCCAATTCCTGGTCATCACAGGCCTCCAACATTTCTTGGGCGTGTTCATACGCTAATTGCGTACAAGAATTTATAACAGTTTTGCGAAACTCCGAACTGACAACCTCACCCTGTCTGGTCATTTCCCAAAACACAGAAAAACTCAACCGATCAAGTCCTGGTAACAAAGAGCACATCATGCACAAATTTTTAGGCAGCATGTGATAAACGCTTTCGACCATGTATAGAAGTAGCCTTAAAAGCTGCGGCTTTGTCCAAGTCGTTGTCGGGTTTTAAAAAATAACTAACATCAGAAATGTGCACGCCGATTTTACATACCGTGTCTAATTCCTCGCAAGACAGAGCATCATCTAAGTCTTTGGCGGTTAAAGGATCAATTGTAAAGACACATTTGTCCCGATAGTCTACACGTTTACTAATTTCTGTTTGAGGTATTTTAAAGGGAACACTTGGGTAAAACTTGTCCATTTCCGCGCCGTAAGGCGTGACGTCCAAATCGTTCTCCAACAAAAAATAGCTTTTGTCTCAACCTCAACATCGCCGTTCTTACCAACTCCTTGGTAATACAACCAACACCGTACTTAGTATTAGTCCAAGACTCCAATTTCGCATAATACAAAAACATTCAGCACCTCCTTCTCATCAGCATTTTGCAAACTGCTCGGCCAATCCATTTATACACGCGCATCCTCGAAACCTCGAATCTCTCGGTATAAACAACAAGTATTTATGGTTCTTATTAAAAATTTTGTACAGAGCCTACGCAAGTTCTAGAGTGCTCTGCAGACTTTATATAAACCACTTCACCAGTACGTACTCCTGGTGTATCTTGGAGTATACGTACAACAACGACATCACTTTCCAAGGCACGATTACGTGCCAACATGCCTTCGATGGTGACATCGACACCACCATCGGGGTGTGTTACATAAGCAGTCCTGTAATTGTTTTTGTTAATCCTAAACGTACCTGAGATCAACGTTTTGTCCTGTAAGCCTTTATCGACTTGCTGGGGAGTCCAGAAGTCAGGATAGGTTTGTTCGCAAGTGCTCACACTTTTGTTAGGACTTCTCGGATTGGGTTTTTTTTGTCTTGAAGTACCACTTCTTCTAGGTTTGTGTTCTTGGTTACCTTTTTGCACGTTTAGTTGTGAAAATTTGTGTGTTAAATTGTCACTCGAAGTGGGTTTTTGCTCGTTCGACTTTCGTGCTAAGCGTTTTCTTGGCATTTTTACCAAGTTTTTTGGGTGCTTCCTCGTTAGACATTGCTCGAGGTGTGTTTTATTATCTGCAGAGTCTTGTGAGAGGATTCGTTTGAAGCTTAGGCAAAACCATTTCAACTTGATTTTAAAAATATACAAAAACAGAAGACTATAAAACTTAAATGCAAATAATTGAGTATTGTGTTAGTTGGTGTTACATTGTTCAACGTATTATAAAATACATTTTTTTAATATGTGAAAGTAAAAAAAAGCAATGTCATAGATAAAAATAATTATTTAAGGCTTGGTTACGCATTATTTATCATAAATTATTAATTATGACATACCAAATTGATTTCAAATAACTTTTTGCGCAAACTTTACAGATGAAAATAGGTTATGTTGCAAAAATTGATTAAAACAAAATATTAACATTTAAAAGTATTTATCACAAAAGTTTTATTACTAATTTGTTAATGAATTATTTTAAATAATTCATATTATTAAAAATTTGGCACTTTGAATAACTTTTTGCATAAAATATGTCCTTTACAACACTTGTTT
>NW_020539725.1:60740991-60773491 GCF_003426905.1 Ctenocephalides felis | reverse complement strand
TTGTTCAATCTTTCATAAATCTGAAACCATTCGATTAATATTGTTGGGGTGTGAGAAAAACTTGTAGAAAATTAAACAATATACAATCTTTACTAACATTATGGTGTCTTCTAACAATTCGGTATACTTTAAAATTGCATTTCAAAACGTACAACTTTGCTTTCGCCCTTATTATAAAGAATTCGCATAGTAAAAACGGCGGAAGCAAAGTTGTACGCACTAATGTAATATATATGCCCATAATTCAAAAACCATTCGTTTAATATGAATGACGTGTTTGGCGAATTTGTTTGAAATTAAACAATATACAAATGTTTTTAACAATAAATGACTCTAAAGCAACTCGGTATACTTTAAAATCGCAATTAAAATAAAGCAAATATACTTAATATAAAGTATACTAGCTTTTAAACAAACTGAAGTTTTTCACAGAATTTCTACATAGTGTTTGTAGTGGAATCTTGCTTTGGAATTCAGTATACCTAGCACATATTTTTACGTTATCGTTTGTAACTCCTAAACCATTCTTTTGATATATATGATGTCTCCAGCAAATTTGTTTAAAATTAAATAATTAACAATATTGTCTAATATCATTATGCCCTACATCAACTCAGTGTACTTTAAAACGCATTTGAAAACATACAACTTTGCTTACGCCATTATTGTTAAGAAGTCGTATTAAAAAAACGGCGAAAACAAAGTTGTACACCTAATAAAGTAAATAATTATATTAAACAAGTTGAGTTATATTAAAAAATTAATAACAGTAACATTATACTATTACTATTATTATATTATTAATAATAGATAAATCTGCTATTAAGTCTGAAGTGAATAAAACTCTAAAATTTCTTAAAAGTTTAAAACATATATTATGGATTCAATATAACAAAATTATTATAAAACCAGAAAATTATTTACAATCTACAAAACGATGCAATTAGAATCGTTTCCATCATATCACATAAACAAAATATTTATATACAATTGATAAAAAGTATAAAATCACTATACATACTCAAGGTAATAAAAATGCTTCAGTCGACAATAAGTTATTACAATTTCCACAAACCACTACTTTAACTTTATTAAACAATTTCAGACTTCTGATGTCACTAAATCTTGCATTTTCGAGAGATCTAGGAGTCTTTTGTTGAGTATTTTTGTTGTCTTTGGCTTTTGAAGAGTTCAGGAGCGATTTTTGATAGTATTCTGTGACGAATTTTTCTTGTGGGATATTTTTATCCCATTGAACGTTGCAAGAGATTACTTTCTTTTTGGAGGAATTGAATATCGGTTCGTACTTTGCGTGGATGAAGGACTGAAAGGGAAAAGAGATTATATATATATATATATATATATATATATATATATATATAAGAAATGTGTACCTCGTAATAAATCCTCTTGTTAAGATTCATCCTGATAATAATGACGTCGATGGAACGATCCTTAATGTCTAAAATCACAGCATCTTCGACAAGTGGTGAATTCTTGACGATGTAAAGACTTAAGTACAACTCGCAGCTCATCTCACCAGCTCTCTGGGAAACAAAAAATAATTATATATAAATAAATATACTCAATGTTATTCTCAAAGAACGACTAAGTCAGTTAACATAAATCCACCCTTTATATACAAATTAATTAGAAATATAGTAGAAATATATAATCTTATGGTTTTTTGAAATAATAGTACTAATTATATTTGAAATATTACTACACTTATAAATTTTTTGTTCAACTGTTCAAGTTTTATATAATTATTTAGTTTATTTGAAGTACAACTTTGCTTCCGCCGTTTTTATTAAGCGAGTTCGTTACAATAAAGGCGCACGCAAAGTTGTATGCTTTAAACAGCGTTTTAAAGTATACTAGGTTGTTATAAAGTCATATAATGTTAGACAACATTGTTGATTAGAAAATTTTAAACAAATTCGCCGAATATATAATTTAAATCAAATGTATAGTTTAGAAGTTACAAGCGATTAAGTAAAAATATGTACTAGGTATACTGAAATCCAAAGCAAGATTTCACTTCAAACACTATGTAGAAAATCTTTGAAAACCTTTAGTTTGTTTGGAAACTAGTATACCTGATGCACAGATTATTTGTTGCTTTTTGATTGCGATTTTAAAGCATACCGAGTTGCTGTAGAGTCATTTATTATTAGAAACATTTCTATATTGTTTAATTTCAAACAAATTCGCCGAATACATCATTCATATGAAACGAATGGTTTTTGAATTAAGGGCATTTATATTACATCAGTGCGTACAACTTTGCTCTCGCCGTTATTACTATGCGAGTTCTTTACAATAAAGGCGAAAGCAAAGTTGTACGTTTTGAAATGCAATTTTAAAGTATACCGAGTTGTTGGAAGACATTATAATGTTAGTGAAGATTGTATATTGTTTAATTTAATTAATTAATCGAATGGTTTGAGATTTATGAAAAATTGAAGCAATAAATGTACTATAAACGCGTTGAGATTAATTTTGCGTTTTATAATTTAGATTTTAAAGTATACCGAGTTATTGTAAGGTGCTATAATGTTAGACAACATTGTTAATTATTTAATTTTAAACAAATTTGCCGAATACACCATTCATATTAAACGAATGGTTTTAAAATTATGTTCATATATATTACAATAGTTCAACACTTTTAAAATAAAAAGACGTACAACTTTGCTTCCGCCGTTATTACTATATGAATTCTTTACAATAAAGGCGGAAGCAAAGTTGTATGTTATTAAATGCGTTTTAAAGTATACAAAGTTGCTATAGGACTAAATGATGTTAAACAAAGTTGTTAAATATTAAATTTTAAACAAATTCGCCGAATACATAATTTAAATCAAAATAATAGTTTAGAAGTTACAAGCACTAAAGTAAAAATACGTACTAAGTAAACTGAGTTCCAAAGCAAGAGTTCCCTATAAACACTATGTAGAAAATCTTTGAAAACCTTCAGTTTATTTAGAAACTAGTATACTTATATTCATTGCTTCTGTTTGCGCCAATCAAAGCATGCAGTTATATTGATATATAAACAAAAAAAAATCATGAATCGAAAATCATACAAATAAATCAAATCAATCAATATGTAATCAAAAACAGTATTAAAATTATTGTAAATACACTTATAACTTGTTATTAATATAAAATAAATATATACAGTTATAATCAAAGTATTTACAATTGGTCCTTCAAAAAGCAATCAATCACAACAACCATCCAAAAAAAAACATTGGTCCTTCGAGCCGGATCAATGTTTTTTAGTTGATTGTTTGATTGAATTGCAAGTTACAATCGTAATTATAATAATTTTAATATGTTTTTGATAACGTATTGATTGATTTGATTTATTTTATAATTATCTTTGATTGGCGCGAACAGCTTCATTACAATTGTTGTCCTGTATATTATTAAAATTTTGTATGTATTACCTTAGCATTGTATTTGTTTTTATTGCACTGTCCAGCAACCTGTTCCAAATCCTTAAATTCGTGCTCATACTTCTCGATTCCCAAAACATGAGCCAGTTGTCTGCAATATTAATAAAAATTAATCTCTAACTAAAATTTAATCATCTATCATTTACTACCTGTGTACTACAATATCAGCATATCTCCTAATAGGGCTCGTAAAATGTGTATACCGATCTACACTCAAGGCATAATGTCGCAATTCCTCCTCATCGACAATTTTGCCCACACAAAAATAATGAGCCCTGGTCATCGCCTTAGAGCAAAGATTATTTACAACCAGCATCACACCCTGGACAACTTCCTGGTCTAATTTTTGTTCGATGTTGAGTAAAGATTGCTGGATGGATTTGGAAGACTCGATATTCAAAGTGACGCCGACAGATTTTAGGAAGTCTTGTAGATCCTTCAGCATTCTTGGTTGTGGTTCCAAATGTGCACGCAGGAATGCAGTTTCTGGTAAATTTTGGTATAAATGTTGTGCTACTGTTATGTTTGCTAAAAGCATGAATTCTTCTATAAGTTTGTTGCTGTCTTGTAATTGCTGAATGGTGAAAGATTCTGGTAGGGACGTTTGCGGGTTTAGTTTGAAACTCAGTTTGGGTTGGTCTATCCTCAAAGCCCCGTTGTGAAAACGCTTTTGTCTCAATTGCAAAGCTATGCTTTGCAATATTTTAACCAAACGGGTTAAATAAGACAGTTTGTAGTCGTGTAAAATTGCAGGAAACTTTGTGCAATCCAATTCCTGGTCATCACAGGCCTCCAACATTTCTTGGGCGTGTTCATACGCTAATTGCGTACAAGAGTTTATAACAGTTTTGCGAAATTCCGAGCTGATAACCTCACCTTGTCTGGTCATTTCCCAAAACACAGAAAAACTCAACCGATCAAGTCCTGGTAACAAAGAGCACATCATGCACAAATTTTTAGGCAACATGTGATAAACGCTTTCGACCATGTATATAGAAGTAGCCTTAAAAGCTGCGGCTTTGTCCAAGTCGTTGTCGGGTTTTAAAAAATAACTAACATCAGAAATGTGCACGCCGATTTTTACATTACCGTTGTCTAATTCCTCGCAAGACAAAGCATCATCTAAGTCTTTGGCGGTTAAAGGATCAATTGTAAAGACACATTTATCGCGATAGTCTACGCGTTTACTAATTTCGGTTTGGGGTATTTTAAACGGAACACTTGGGTAAAACTTGTCCATTTCCGCGCCGTAAGGCGTGACGTCCAAATCGTTCTCTAACAAAATAGCTTTCGTCTCAACCTCAACATCGCCGTTCTTACCAACTTCCTTGGTAATACAACCAACACCGTACTTAGTATTAGTCCAAGACTCCAATTTAGCATAATACAAAACATTCAGCACCTCCTTCTCATCAGCATTTTGCAAACTGCTCGGCCAATCCATTTTATACACGCGCATCCTAGGAAACCTCGAATCTCTCGGTATAAACAACAAGTATTTATGGTTCTTATTAAAATTTTGTACAGAGCCTACGCAAGTTCTGGAGTGCTCTGCAGACTTTATATAAACCACTTCACCTGTACGTGCTCCTGGTGTATCTTGCAGTATACGTACAACAACTACATCACTTTCTAAAGCACGATTACGTGCCAACATGCCTTCGATGGTGACATCCACACCACCATCGGGGTGTGTAACATAAGCAGTCCTGTAATTGTTTTTGTTAATTCTAAACGTACCTGAGATCAAGGTTTTGTCCTGTAAACCTTTATCGACTTGCTGGGGAGTCCAGAAGTCAGGATAGGTTTGTTCGCAAGTGCTCACACTTTTGTTAGGACTTCTCGGATTGGGTTTTTTTTGTCTTGGAGTACCACTTTTTCTAGGTTTGTGTTCTTGGTTACCTTTTTGTACGTTTAATTGTGAAAATTTGTTTGTTAAATTATCACTCGGAGTGGGTTTTTGCTCGTTTGACTTTCGTGCTAAGCGTTTCTTAGCATTCTTACCAAGTTTTTTGGGTGCTTCCTCGTTAGACATTGCTCCAGGTGTTTTATTATCTGCAGAGTCTTGTGAGGATTCGTTTGCAGCTTTAGGCAAAACCATTTCAACTTGATTTAAAATATATACAAAAACAGAAGACTTATTTATTATAAAACTTAAATGCAAATACACTTGAGTAATTGTTGGTGTTACATTGTTTAACGTATTATAAAATACATTTTTTTAATCTGTGAAAGTAAAAAAGCACTGTTATAGATAAAAATAATTATTTAAAAGCTTGACTACGCATCACTTATTATAAATTAAGAATTATAACATACCAAATTGATTTAAAATCGATTTCAAATAACTTTTTGTGCAAATTTTACAGATGAAAATAGGTTATGTTGCAAAAATTGATTATAACAAAATATTAACATTTAAAAATATTTATCACAAAAGTTTTATTAATAATTTGTTAATGAATTACTATAAATAATTCATATTATTAAAAATTTGGCACTTTGAACAACTTTTTGTATAAAATATGTCCTTTTACAACACTTGTTTATATTAAATTTTAACATAAAACTGCTGCACTAATATTTTTAAAACATACAACACAATTTAATAAACATTAATAATTTCAATAAAAGTTTGAAAAACTTGTAAAACACTTTTATAATTTGTTTAACAAAAATAAAGATAAGACCTGTCAGATGCACTTGTGAAAGTTAAAAATTTTAGGTTATGTTGTAAAATAAATGTTTTGGGTTTGTTCGGTCACTGACAATCCGCAACTGTCAAATCTCTTTTCTGTACACACCGAACAGACCTTTGACAGTTGAGCTGTCAAAAATGTGAGGTTAGAACAATTCACATAACCAATTCAAGCATTTATTTATTTATAGTTTAATTCAATAATTAAATTATTAAATACTAATTACTATTAACTATGATAAGATGATACCAAAGTTGTGCAATTTCGTTTTAAACAAAACGAATTTATGTCGTAACACATCTCACGTAAAACATTACTTGAATAGTTGCAGATTTTTAAATAGTTCTGTTAATAAAAGTGAAAAGGTTAATAAAAATCTAAGAAGTACCGTTTATTATATAGCTGGAATTGGTGTTTTGTGTGTGGGGCTCAGCTATGCGGCTGTACCCTTGTATCGAATGTTCTGCCAGGTAAATAGATAGATAGATAGATAAATATATCAATTTATCAAAATTTTGCTTCAATTTGCAGGCGACTGCATACGGTGGAACAACAGGAGTCACCCATGATGCTAGTAGTGTAGAAAATATGAAAGCAGTACCTCATAGAGTTATAAAAGTTAGATTTAATGCTGATATTAGTTCATCTATGAGATGGAACTTTAAGCCTCAGCAAACAGAAATTAAGGTAGTATATATATATATATATATATATATATATATATATATATATGTAGTAATTATTATTATATTTTGTAGGTTGTTCCTGGTGAAACAGCTTTAGCATTTTACACAGCAACAAATCCAAGCGACAAGCCAGTTATAGGAATTAGTACTTACAATGTGGTAAATTCCATATTTCATATATATCTATATATATATATATATATATATATATATATATACATATATATATATTATACCTCCAATTATCCTTTACCCCAGGTTCCCTTCGAAGCCGGTCAATACTTCAACAAAATCCAATGCTTCTGCTTCGAAGAACAGCAATTAAATCCTCATGAGCAAGTCGACATGCCAGTATTTTTCTATATAGATCCAGAATTTGCAGAAGATCCCAAAATGGAGCTCGTGGATTTGATAACACTGTCATATACATTCTTTGAGGCTAAAGAGGGCATGAAGCTGCCCATACCGAATTATTTTAAGGGTCATAATGCTAATAAATAATTGTTATAAAGAATGAAAGATTGTGTTAGTAATGTAAATAAAGGTTTGGGTAAAGTTGGCTTGTCTTATGTATAAAATAAATCAATACAATTGTTAATACACAATTGTTGCAAATATTTCTGAAGTTATATATTATTTTATACTATACACTAAATTTAAACAAAAAATTCTTACAGTTTTCTTATTTTTGTGCATCCTTTGAAACATCATCCGTATTATTTTTAACTGTAGCATCATTTTCATTCTGTTCATCGTTTGCATCTTGTCCTTGCTAAAAACATATTAAATGTATATATATATATATATATATATATATATATATATATATATGATAAGGTTTTTCAGCCTTATATATATATATATATATATACAGTAGGCCCTCGCTTTACACGGCACTCTGGGTACACGGTTCCCATACTACACGGAGCTAAAAATCCGACATCCCTCCGACTACACGGACTTCTTATTACACGGTATTTGGTCAACAGCCCATAAGTTCGTTGTGCAAAAGGGTATTGTTGTAAATTTTGTTATCGACTTTTATCTTTTAGACATGCCTGATTGTATAATAGCCGCCTAAGAACACGTTTGAGCTGATTACTGCGTCGCGCCAATTTTTGAATAAGGTGTCAATTTCGTCACGTCATTTACGTCATTTCGTCCGTATTTCTCCTACTTCAAGTTGTATTTCTTGGTCTCCATACAACGCGATAAAAATGGTGCGATTTGTACCAACTCTGAGTCTCTCATAACACGGTTCCCATACTGCACTATGTAAGGTTCCATAGAACGCACTACGAATTAGCCTGAATTTTATGTTAAATACGAGTTTCTTATAGCACGGTTCCTATACTGCACGGTACGCATTTGCCGCGTAAAGCGAGGGTTTACTGTATATATATATATTGTATATAACAGCCTAGAATTAAAATTAAAAGTGATTTGGAAAAATGTAAATAATGTTTTAAATTCAATAAAATTTTAAAATTAAAAACTGAGCCACTTGTTTAAACTGAGCTGTATGCATTTTTTTTTTGTATTTCTATCAATTTTTTCAAAAAGTTGTTCAAACATGTATATAATATTATATATCATTAAAAACTAGATAAAATTATCTATAAATTTATGTATAACAGTTTAAAACTTTTGGTACAAAATTACGTTAAAAAAAATGATTAAATTTTAAAATTAATTACTGGTTGAGCCTTAAATGTTGAGTTGCTTGGTTAAATTTTTTATATCTCGCTAATTTTTTTAAGAAATTTGTTCAAACTTGTATATATTATTATATATCATTAAAAAGAAGATAAAATTATCTATTAATTTGTGTATAACAATTTAAGTCTTTTAGAAAAAAATGTATTTAAAAAATGATTAATTTTTTAATCTCTCTTGTTTAAACCAAACTGTCGAGTTTTCCGGTTACATCTTTTTATATTTCGATCAATTTCGCAAAGAATTTGTTCAAACATGTATAAAATATCAAATATTGTTGAAAAGTAGATAAAATTATCTATAAACTTCTGCATAACAAATTAAGTAGTTTGAAACAAAATTGTAATAAAAAAAGTGATTAAATCTTAAAATTAATTACTGAGCCACTTGTTCGAACGAAAATGTCGAGTTGTCTGGTTACATTTTTTCATATTTTTTTATTAATTTCGTAAAGAATTTCTTCAAACAAGTGTATATTATTATATATCATTAAAAATTATATATAAATCTGTGTATAACAATTCAAATCGTTTAGTACAAAATTATATTAAAAAAATTGATTAAAAGTTAAAATTGAATACCGAGCCACTTGTTTAAACCAAAATGTCGATTTGTCTGTTTACATTTTTTTCATATATCAATCAATTTAAAAAGTTTACATACTTACATATTCTTTTATACATCTAATTATTCAAAATTTCACTATCCAAGTGTAAGAATAGTTTTTATTATATTTTGGTAAATTTTTATTTAGTATGAAAATTGAGTTATTTAAAGAAAAAAAAATCTAAATCTATATAGTAGAAATTATCAAAATACTAAAACCCGCATTTAAACTACAAATTATTAAAAAAAAATCAATATCTGTGTATAACAAATAAAGTCCAATTTATAGTTTGTCAAAAATCTTATTTTTTCAAAGTAATTTTTTTTCAAAAATGTTAATCGTTTTTAAAAAAATAATAATTTTTGGCACGGGAAGTTCCAGCAATTTGCCTTAAGGCACGATGCCTTAATTGCCTTAAGACAGAATTCCACTCACAGCTAGTTTGCAAATGTATTGAAATTTTAATTTGCTCGTCAGTAGAGTCCCTTTTTGTCTTAAAATTTCAATTTGTACGGCAGTAGAGTCCGTTTGATACTAAAATTTTAATTTGCTTGTCAGTGGAGTTCCCATTTCTATTGACATTCTCAATTGGCCATCAGTAGAGTCCCTTTTTGTACTGAAATTTTAAAGTTGCTCGTCAGTAGAATTCCTTTTGCATTGACATTTTAAATTTGCTCGTCAGTAGAGTCCCTTCTTGTACTTAAATATTAATTTGCTCGTCAGAAAAGTTCCTTATCTAATATACTCGTCGGTAGAATCCCTTTTTGTAATGACATTTTAAATTTGTTCATCAGTAGAGTTCCTTTATTTTATTGACACTGTAATTTGCTTGTTAGTAGAGTCCCTTTTTTAACTTCCCGTAGGGTAAGTTATTGTAATGGGCCGAAAATCGGAATTGAAAATTTTTACATTTCTCGACGTTTTGAAAGTTTCTGAACGTTTTTAAGGCATACCTCAAAAAAAATGGATCTGCAGGAAAAAAATTCTATTCCTATTGATAGGGAGATGTGCTGATTAGTTTTTGGCAAAGGCAGGTCCAGCAGTTACGGAGACAAGGAGCAAATAGTGCAGAAAATAGAAATCGAGTTTTTGAGAGAACGGATCAACCGATTTGAATGATCTAAAAAACATTCATTAAGTAATGATTGGGAGAAGTGTTTATTAGTTTTTGGCAAAGGCAGGCCCAGACATTTCGGACATACAGAGTTAAATGTACAAAAAATGGCAATTTTTGATAGAACTAAGCGTCCGATTCAAATGATTCAAAGAACTTTCTGCTTGTCTTAAAAAAATAATTGATTTTGGAAAAAAAAATTTTTGTTCCATTTTTTTTTCTAATTTTTTGTATATCGAAAATAATTCAGATTTTATTTTTAATTCTGACTATAGTTCTAATATACTTTAAACAAATAATTTCAACTCTGTAATTCAGTTTTTATATAATTCTTATAAATATTAGACAATGTTACAATATTTATAATAATCTATTTGAAAACATTCAGTATTCCTCGAATATTTCGTTACGGTACGGGAAGTTCCAGCAATTTGCTTTAAGGCACGATGCCACCCACCCCACTAGTTTAATATTTTAGTCTCTACTGAGCCTTTAATTTTTTGTCAAATTCATAGTTAACTATTATCTACCCCTCACCTCGACTTGGTGCAACAAAGTAGCAGCTTGCAAATAATTGAACTCCGGATTGATGAGCAGCTCCCTGGCAATACGTTCCCTTTCGGTCTGCGCCCACAGGCCAAAAATCAGCCTATGAGCTCCTTGTTCCTCCAGAATATCGACAGACAGCCGCTCCTGCTCCTGATTCTCCTGTTCATGATTCTCTTCATCGTCCAGCTCTTCTTCTTCCTCATCAAACTCTTCATCCTCTTCATCTTCAGTTTGCTCCTCTGCATTCTCGAATTCTTCAAGGATAGTCTCCTGGATTTGATCCTGATCATCAGGATCATTTTCCGATTCCATTGGTTCGTACTCTATGGAGATCTCTAAGGGCAAAAGGGCGCTTTTGGGGTCGTCCGAGTCGGTAAAGGACGTGCGAAGGGTTATGTTGGTTGGGGCTGATGATGCTCCTGCTGGTTCACCCATTGGCGTATCTGAGAAAGATACTTGAATTTAGATGGATATTTAGATGATGATAAAATCAATCTTACCCTCGACGACTTCAATTTCTTCTTCGACATCATCACTGATGTTAGGCAAGTCTTGGTCCATTTGCTGCTCTTCGCCCAAAATGTTGTAATCATTTCTTCCAAAGTCTCTTGCTCCATAATGTAGATGCACCTGTTATTTTGCCTCAGAACACTTTCATCAAGTTCTACAAAAATATGAAATTGATGGAAAATCATTACACACACACGCACACGCACACATATATATATATATATGTGTGTGCGTGTGCGTGTGTGTGTATATATATATATGTGTATATATATATATATATACAGGGCCGGTCCTGGGGTCCTCAGCGCCCGCATGCCATTATTTTTCTAGCGCCCCTCCCCCACTATTATTTTTACTCTTTTTACAGTTCTTCATTAAAAATATACAAAAATTTGCATTAATTTTTTAGAATACTCTTTAATAGTTCTGTGTTTAGTGCATACAAAAATAGATATATGTAAACTAAAAGCGCAAAAATACATTGATTTTAAAAATATTCAGAAGATCGAGGCAATTCGCGGGTGCTCATAATCAAATTTTTGTGTCTTCTATCGTTGTCGCACTACCGAAAATTTTTAAATTTTTATTTTCAATACAAACTTTTCAACAGATTCAAAAATTTCAATTGTTATTTATTGCTTGTAAAAATATTCCTCAAATTTTCAATTATTTCTAACGCATGCGTATTGCGTAATATTAATATTTGGGTTTTGAAACATTTTATTTATTTATTTTGAGGATTTTATGCAATTTATTCTATTGCGCAAAGCAGAAATTTACAAAATTCTATCCTTTCATTATTGAACGTAGCATTGGTACTTTATGTTGGATTATTTTAATTAAATTTTTCATTATTTAAAATATCCAAAATTGCATCGTAAACTCTCCTAATTGATATCGTAAGGGACGAATAGTATGTATTCATCTTTACTTTCCCATTTATTATTTTAAAGTAAAATTTTTAACGTATTTTAAAAATGTTGTCCATTAGTAAAAGATGCAAGGAAAGTATAAATTTTTTGAATGATATTGAAAAACTATATTATAAATTTCATATCCAAATCTTGTTTTGGCGCCCCCTAAGGCGTGCGCCCGCATTTTTTACATACATTGCAGGTAGGACCGGCCCTGTATATATCTTATATATAAAAATGGATCGCAAAATGTGTTGGTAAGCGCATAACTCAACAACGCCTGCACCGATTTGGCCAATCCTTTTTTTAAAATGTTCAAGGATGTTCTTACGGCGAAAAAAATTCGAATAATCGTCGGGAAAACCCTAAAAACAGCCCTTTTCTAACTAATACAAATAATCGTAGTCGGCTTCTCGATATTATTTCTTATGTTTTACTTTCGGCAGGCGATAAAATTGGTATGGCGTTAAAGAATTTGACTTCAAGTCATATAAGATTTAAAAAATCAATGTCAATGTCCATTTGCCGCCCTTGCCGGTGGTGCTTTTCCTGCATTTTCTGTTATACTCTACTGAGTGTGCTTTTGTTTTGTTTGTAGTGTTTTGTTATCTACCTATGAATAAAAAGTTATTGCATGTGACACAATATTTTAATATTGCTTCCTATAAGACGAGGCAACTATTGATCGTTTGGGATGAATGCACGACGGCACATAAAAAATCTTTTGATGTAGATTCAGAACCTTAAAAGATCAACAGACCAATCAGAACCGATTTGATAGATTTTTTTGACAGGACGAAGTCTGTCGGGTCAGCTAGTATATATATATATATATATATATATATATATATTAAAAAAGTCTAGTAATCGGGCATAACATCAATATAAACATGAATCTCTTTCAAAAATTTATTTTAAAGCCATACGTTTCGGCTATAATCTTAGTCTTCACTCAGTGGAAACTAAAAATAAAATTAAAAACTAAAACAATTGAATTGGAGTGAAAACAAAAAATAAAATAGTAAATAGTACTTACAATTAGTTAATCTTAGTGTTAAATTGGGAGATTTTAATAATCCATGGTATCAGGATATGGTAATGCACTACACTATGTATTATAAACATTAACTTGTAATTACACAATATTTTCACAAAATACTAATTTAAAAAACCACAATTGGATAGTGTGTTGTTCGTAGACTAGATTGTAATTTAATTTACATAGGAGAAACGAGCCAGAACTTAATGAAACATAAAAACAATTCAAAAAATCCAAAGCAGCTCAAAACTATGATTGCGGATCATATTTATACTTTAAAACACAATATGGACTTTTCTAACCCGACTGTACTACAATTCGAACAAAATATATTCAAAGGAAGAATTATATAAGGATCTTCTATATTTTTTACTATTTATAGCAATAAAACAATAAATAAGTGGAATGAATTTAACGCGCTGTGCGACACAAATCTCTCTTTTATTTAGATAGTATTTCTAAATTTTCACAAAACAATAAAAACGACGCGCAAAGGATTCGCAATTCGTTGGTAAAAAATATTTTTTTAAAAAAAGTCCTTTCTCCATTATATCTTCAACCAGTCTACGAACAACACACTATCCAATTGTGATTTTTTAAATTAGTATTTTGTGAAAATATTGTGTAATTACAAGTTTAAAGTTCATAATACATAGTGCAGTGCATTACCATATCCTGATACCATGGATTATTAAAATTTTTCAATTTCACACTAAGATTAACTAATTGTAAGTACTATTTACTATTTTATTAATTCTTTTCACTCCAATTCAATTGTTTTAGTTCTTAATTTTATTTTTAGTTCCACTGAATGAAGGCGTATGGATTTAAAATAAATTTTTGAAAGAAATTAATGTTTTTATTGATGTTATGCCCGATTATTAGATTTTGTTAATACACACATATATATATATATATATATATATATATATATATATATAATCCTTTATACCTGGTGCATTAGGCCTTCTAGTAACATTTTGCACTTGACTTTCTCCTTCAACTGTTGGTGCTGGTTCCGCAGGTTCCACTACCAACACCAACATTGGTTCGTGTAAAGGACCAATTCTGCGTCTACTTCTACTTCTACTTCTACTTCTACTTGAACTATTATTTCGCTCATCGGAATTGCCGTTTTCTTCTTGAGAAGCATCATGCTGTTGGTTCGAATTTTCTTCTGAAGGTTCCTTTTGGTTGTTGTTGTCCATTGTGGTAAATCGTGATCTGTAATAAAGGTTTGATATAAAATAAAATGAATAAACTAGTGGTGTATGGCGTCGTGCCTTAAGGCAAATTGCTGGAACTTCCCGTACCGTAATGAAATATTCGAGAAATTTTAAACATATTATTACAAATAGTGTAACTTTCATTATTTTTACTGTCTTGTTATTTCTGAGCAAATCAAATGTCAATCCAGAGCATGAGCAAATTAATAAAATTAAAAAAAGGACTCTACTGATAAGCAAATTAAAAATCGATCTACAAAATTAAGAAGGAACTCTACTGACGAGCAAATTATTAATCTAGAGAAATATTTTTTCAAGTTTGTGTTTTATTGTAATTATGCAATTCGATACACATAATTTGTTTAATATAATAAATTTAATTCCTTATTAAAAATATAAATAAAAAAAATTAAGAAAGAACTCTACTGACAAGAAAATTAAATATCGATCTAGAAAATTAAGAAAGAACTCTACTGACAAGAAAATCAAATATCGATCTAGAAAATTAGGAAAGAATTCTACTGACAAGCAAACTAATAAAATTACAAAAAAGGGCTCTACTGACGAGCAAATTAAAAATAATTTTAAATGAAAAAGAGGAGCAAACTAAACATAAATTTAGGAAATTAAGAAAGGACTCTACTAACAAGCAAATTATTGAGTAATCTAGAGAAATATTGTTTCAGCTTTGTTTTTAACTGTAGTTAAAATTCAATGAAGTTAATTCGTTTAGTATAATGAGTCTAATATGATTTTTTATACAAAATATAAACTGATGGTGTGTATGGCATTGTGCCTTGAGGCAAATTGCTGGAACTTCTCGTGCCGTAATAAAATATTTGAGCAATTTTAAACGTTAATAACAAATGCTGTGAGGTTAATTATTTTTGCTATCTTGTTATGAGCAAATCAAATGTAAATCATAAATCATAAATCAATTTATCTCCAGAACATTAACAATCGTCATTTCATTTCGTATTCAATTTAAAAAAAAAAATAGTTGTCTTAATTTACACAAAATCGAAAAAGTGCTCCCGTATAGTCACAGTCTAAACGCATTTGCAAATAATTCTGTGCGACATTTTCACTTATACTGTGCTTAGCTTGGTGGCATTTTCACATTTTTCAATAGTTTTTGTTTTCACAAAATTGGAAAAGTGCTCCAGTACATAAACAGTCTAAACGCACTTGGGTAACGCATTTGTACCAGAAGGGCGCTTAGACTGTGCTTAGCCTGGGCCATTTTTTGAATTTTTAATCCAAAATCACAAAAATATTTTATGGAAAATGAGAAAAGATGTAATAATTTTTTATCCACAAAAGCAATTGTTTTTTTTTGTCAATACAAACCAAATGACGCTTTCAGTTCACTCAAAAACTGCCATTTTTTGCACATTTAGCTCTGTATCTTCGAAATGGCGGGACCTGTCTTTGCCAAAAACTAATCACCTCTTCTCCCAATCATTACAAATTGAATGTTTTTAGATCATTCAAATCATCAATCAAAAAATGGACCAAATCATTCTAAATCGAAATTAAGCTTGCTCGTCAGTAGAGTCCCTTTTTTTAAATATTATAGGTGAAAGTAGAGTTCTTTTTTTAATTTATTTTAGATAAAAGTTGAGTTTGCTCGTCAATAAAGTTCCTTTTTTGAAATATTCTAGATAAAAATTAAAGTTAACTCGTCAGTAGAGTCCCTTTTTTAATTTTTTAGATAAAAATAACGTTTGTTCGTCAGTAGAGTTTCTTTTTTTAAATATTTTAGATAAAAATCGTGTTTGCTCGTCAGTAGAGTCCTTTTTTATATAATTCTTTTTAATATAATATTTTAACAATTTCATTTAGGAAAATCTCGGCTAAGTTTGCTAGTCAGTAGTGTCCTTTTTTATAAAGGGAGGTTAATAAAGAAATCAACAAATATTTTAATTAACAATTTACCTCAACGTCGGCTCTTTCTTTTTTTCACAATTTTTGCTCAAGCAAAGTTTGTCCAAAAACAATAATTTAGATTTTAAAAATGGAAAATAAATTTGAAATATTTTACTTATGACATTATGATTGTAAATAAAAACAAAATGTAATCTCAGACGTAAACAAACGAAACATAATAAAGTATGCTCTGATTTAGAATTAAATTCGGTTGCTATGGATCAAACATGATCAGAGGTCTGGATAACAAATAGATGAACAAATAGATTCATCTTGTTCGAAAAATCGAAATTAAAAATTTTTGCATTTCTCGACGTTTTGAAGGTTTCTGAACATTTCGACATACCTCAGAAAAAATGGATGTGTGTGTGGTATAAAATTTTTCATCCACGTTTTTTGGGCGCACCGATCAGCCGATTCGAATGATTCATTTACCATTCGATTCCTATTGATAGGAAGATGTGTTGATAGGTTTTTGGCAAAGGTAGGTCCGGCCGTTTCGGAGATACAGAGCAAAGAGTGCAGAAAACAGAAATCGAGTTTTTGAGAGAACGGAGTATCGGATTTGAATGATATAAAAACATTCAATTTGTAATGATTGGGAAAAGTGGTGATTAGTTTTTGGCAAAGGCAGGTCTAGCTGTTTTGGAGATATATAGCTGAATGTGTAAAAAAATTCGGTTTTTGAGTGAACTAAGCATCCGATTTGAATGATTCAAAGAACTTTCTGCTTGTATTGACAAAACAATTGCTTTTGAGGATAAAAAATTGTAACATCTTTTTTTATTTTCCATAAAATATTTTTGTAATTTTCATTAAAAATTCAAAAAATTACCTAGGCTAAGCACAGTCTAAGCGCTACTCCGGTACAAATGTTTACCCAAGTGCGTTTAGACTGTTTACGTACTGCAGCATTTTTTCAATTTTGTGAAAGAAAATATTGAAATATGTGAAAATGCCGTCAAGCTAAGCACAGTATAAGTGAAAATGTCGCATTGATTTATTTATTATATACATTTGATTTGCTCAGATATAACAAGATAGCAAAAATAATGAAAGTCACAGTATTTGTAATAATATATTTGAAAACGTTTAAAATTTCTCAAATATTTCATTACGGTACAGGAAGTTCCAGCAATTTGCCTTAAGGCACAATGCCATACACCACTAGTTTTAATATGTTTTGGTATTATAGTTTTCATTACAATTACATCAATGCCATAAAACCTGAAGATGAATAATATCAAGTTCCAAAAAGCAAAAAAATAAATACCAAAATTTCTATTTTTATTACGCCAAAAAGTCATAATATATTACTATGCAAATTATTTTTTACATTTCTCATTTATTACATTTAACGCTTACCATGCATATCCGAGCCTAAGCAAAAACGTATGAAAAAGCGTTGTGTTAGGTTCGGACGACATGGAAAGCACTCGCGATTTTCTTTAAAACTTAAAATATTTTTCTAAAATATGTAGTGCGATAAGCAAATTTGACTTTGGTACAAATTTAAATACTTTTTTGCAATAGTTCACAACAACCCGATATACTTATAAATCAGTCCCAAAATAAATGATTTTTTTTATGTTTTTCGGAAAGTTCTTGGTACTTGCCTTAAGACAAAACGCCACTTATATACAACAAGTTATAAATTTTTATTTAATAAACAATAATATTATTATTGTTCATATATAAAATTATAAATTTGTTTATTATAAAATCTAAAATTTCGTCCTCAGTATTCCATGACAAATCCGTCATTCGAATTTTTAGGTCAACGTCATTTGAAAAAAGTCCAGTGGAAAATAATTCGCGTGAAACAAACACACTTTTCATTTTTTTGCAAATTTTAGTTTTTTCGGCGAGCGGTTCAAAATTTTTGAAAAAAAAGTTTATAAATAGATTCTGGATTACGATATGAAATTATGTGTGTGAAACAATTTTCGATGACAGGCTCGATGACTGTAAAGGTAATAATTATAGAAATTTATGAATATACCGATTTGTGAAGTTAGACAATATTGTTTATTGTTTAATTGTGCACAAATTTCTCAAACGCCACATTCATATAAATCGAATGGTTTTTGTGTTATAGAAGATTTACATAATCAATGCGTTATAGTAAATACATATATGAGAAGTCAGGATTCCATTAAAATATTTAATTTGAAGTACACCGAGTTGCTCTAAAGCATTAGATGCTACATACAAATATACATGATTTAATTTTGAACATGTTTGTCTTATATATCATTCATATTAAACGAATGCTTCAAAAGTTATTCTGGTTAAAGAAAAACCATGTACAATTCAATATTTAACATTAATCAGTGAACTGAATATTTTTATTAAGTTATAAGATAAGAGACAAATCTTATCCGAGTTTAATATTTCTTCTGTCTTAGATCAATAGACAAGAAAATGAACAAAAAAAATTTGAATGAAGAAAATTCGGATAAATGGCTTTGCGAAGGAACGGCGAGATCACCACCAAAAATAAATGAGGTGAAAAATTAAATTAAACTAGATGCAAGTAGTCTAATTTTACCTAAGAACAATTTCGTAGTTTTTAAGAATATTTTAATAAATTTGACCATTGAAAATATGGTTATCCCTAAATCTACTTACTAGGGTTTGTCGGTTTTAAAAACCGGTCTTTTGGCGAAAATTATGGAATTCGAAAACCGGTTTTTTAGTGAAAAAAGTCGGTTTTTACTGTATAAATGGAAAATGACAAATATAGCCAAATATAAAAGATAGATGAAAGCTTTTTGATTCTCGATATCATATCGTTTCGATAGCATTTGATATCTTATCAGTCTGCAATGGTTCCCAGAAAAGTTTTGTATATATTAATTTAGACTTTTATAACAGTGTATATATTAATTTAAATCAGTGTGACTTCCTCTTGAAGAACTAACTTCCTCGACTCAAACTTAAAAAAAAAGAGTTTTAAACCGTAGAAGCCACAAATTAAAGAACAAAAAACTTAGAATTATTATATCAGACTTTAAAACAATTAGCCTAATTTCGTCGCAAGTATGAGAGTATTTCCTATTTCAGAAAATTTGTACTAAAAAAGGACACGTATAAGTAACAAATCGATAGACGTTCTCAGTTTTTTTTAAATTCATATTTTATTAAACAAAAAATTAATTAGAATTTTTAAAATTAATTAGTTAAAATTGCTCGGAATAGAAAATACTGGGGGTTTAGATTAATTATTTTTAAAATTAAAATTGATATTGACAAGTATGTATCAATAAGAATATAATATTTTTTTATTTTTTTTTTTAAATTTAATATTTGTTTTTTATTTAAAAATTTTGTTTTATTCGAAAACTTTTCTTTAACTTTCATAAAAAAATATATCCACTATCATAAAATATAAATCTATGATAACTAAATAATTAGTTTCAAAGTTATTTAATCCAGATAAGCTATTATTTTTTTGTTCCACTTTTGTAAAATTGTAAAATTAAACTAAATTTATTTATTATGCATAAAATTTAACAATAAATAAATTCATTCTAATATTGCTTTAAATCGCACTAAATTTGCGGATAAAAAATTTTGTTATACAGAATTTCCGAGAAAAAAATTATTTTCTATATAAAATTCGAAAACCGGTTTTCTGAAATGTCGGTTTTTGTATAAACCCTAGTTGTAACCTACTTCATAGTCTTTAAGAATATTTTAATAATTTTGACCATTAAATCTATGGTTATTCTTAAATCTACTTACCATCAATTACTGCAAATTGTAGAACCAGATGTCTAACCCAGGTTGAACTTTGTTTCCATTTCAGGGCAAACCCAAGACAATTGTAGAGTTGATAGAACGTGGTGAATTTGCTGAAGCCAGCAAAAAAATAACATCCCTGTATACATCCGTTGAAGATATCAGACCGACCCCTAATGTCCAAGAAGGTAAAAAAAACTCTGAAATAAAAAACATAGTTAAAAATCATTTGTTGCCAAAGTCTGATCATGTAAAGCATAGTACTTGTTTTTAGACACATCTGGTCTTTGTAATGATTAGACTTCTTCTTTCTTTATAAAGATTTTTACCATTTTTTTTATCCCAGCCAAAAGGCAACGTCCTCCAGCCCTGGCAGATATTCTGTGTGCAAAACAGACTTGGCACAAAGTACAAACAAACGATGGTGCAAAAAGACGTAGCAAATCTCCTGCTGCAAAATACAAGGAGACTCACAAACTGGTCAACAATATTAAGAACGCTATACAGGATTTTCAGGATCCTTTAAAGGTAAATTAGTAAATACCAACTCAATTTGACTCAATTACAAACGAGATCTTTGAAGTTCGAAGGATTCTGTTAATCCAATCCCAAGAGGATACAGAATCTCTTGAACCAATAATGGTGTTTCTAATATATTTTCACCTGTTCTAAAAATACATCTTTAGAAGTATTGGTTATTCATGATGATTGTACAACTTGCTAATATGCACAAGAATTGGATAGTGTTTTTTAATATTTATCCAAAGTAATTGAAAACGTAAAAAAAAGAGTGAAGTAAAACTTATTTGCTACTGTACAAAGTAGCAAATTTAAGTTAAGTAAAAATAAATACATCATATAACAATTTTGAATAATGTTTATTAGTAATATGGTTGACAATCGTGATGCACACATTTATTAGTGTCGTCAATCATTATACACATTTATATAATGATAAATTATAAATTATATATTTATGATTGCATTAAAAATATGTATAATATTTACAAACAATAATGTAATCAAAGTCGTACTTGAAATATGACATGATTGGTTTAAAGTAATTGCTGATTAATAAGTTCCATAATATTCGTTCACACAGTGAATTATGTTAAACAACGCCTAAACAAATATTATGTTTGCAATTTCACTCATCATCATATAATATTTATGTTTGATAAACTTTATGTAATTAAAATTAACATACATTCATTTACTGTTTGTATTTTTTTACTTTTTCGCTGGCGATATAATCTCATTCTTTGAACAGCTGTAATATCTGTCTTGCCTAAAAAATATTTTCCATTTTAATAACTTCAAAGATTTATAGAAACTACCAGTCCATTTTTGATTTTATTTTTAGTTTTGCTCGTCAGTAGAGTCCCTTTTTAATATTATTTTTAGATTGCTCGTCACTAGAATCCACTTTTCTTTAATTTTTAATTTAATCATCAGTAGAGTCTCTTTGAATTTTATTTTTATTTTTATCGTCAGTAGAGTCCCCCTTCCTTTTTCATTTTTAGTTTGGTCGTCTATCTATCAGTAGAGTTTATTTTTCTTTTATTTTTAGTTTTGCTCGTCAGTAGAGTCCCTTTTTTCTTTTATTTTCAGTATGCTCATCAGTAAAGTCCCTTTTTAATTTAATTTTTTTTTTTTTTAAATTGAAGCCATACTTTTATATTTGTTTTATTTATCAAGCCCTGCACATAGCTTGATCTATGAATCATTTTCTTTTTTATGTGAACGTTAATGCAATGATCATCAATATTACGAGGTAATCAATTAACCATGTTATTAACGTCAACAGGCACATTTATAATTTGGCCAAATATTCCAAATTGTCCATTTGCATGAAACACAACCTAGATAAAATTAACCTTTCAGATACCTAGTATCTAGTTTAGGTAGATAATTTGGTATAGGTGAAATACAAAACCGTTAAATTTACACAAAGAGGGAATTTTACCCGAATTTAACGCCTTTCGACAAGTTTGACATCCGACCTGATTATTTGAATCAATATTCAGAAAACCATTATTAAGAATTTGTTTTTGAGCATCATTTGATATTTCTAAGTCACTTTGAAGCCAAAGTCGATCACACACAAAACATACATAACCAAAGCTATCATTTGTAAATAGTTTTTCAAACAATTTTCGTGCATTCCTAAACAAATTGTTGTCTTTATATAGAAGTTCAAATACTTCATTTGACTCTTGCAAAAGATCAGTTCTTGTCACATTATATACAGAATAAATTACTATTAAAATAAATTAAAATTAGTCTTCAAAGCCATAATAAAAGAGAAATATGTAAACTTATGTTAAATTTCCAATGACGAAATATTGTTTCCACAATTTCACTTATCATGTAATTGTGTTTGTAGAACTTTATTATTGACTGCTTGTTTGTTTTGACTATTTCGCTGGCGATACAGTTTCATTCTTTGAGCAACTGTAGTATCTGCCTTTTGTAAAAATATTTTCCATTTTAGTAATAACCTCAAAGGTATATAGTAACCTCGAAAAACTCGAATAATGCAAATTACTTCAATAAACTTACATTTCTTACGCAGCGCAGATTTTTCATTTGTTTCATTATTTGCGATTATTTGCACTACAATTATTTATGAGGGACGGGATAAAATATTCTTCCGATGACCAATCAGAATAGACCCGTATAGAAATCATATCATCGAGAGCAAATGACTCTCACTTCAGCTTGGCGTAACAATTTCCGTTGCAAGTGTACGGATTTACACCCATGTCGCGCCTAAAGAAGTTTTACTTTAATAATAAATAAATCTATCTATTCTATTTACCACTGTTTCTTATGCATTTTTTCATTCTTTTACAGAATAGTTCCGAACAAGAAATCTACTGCACCAGCACAAGATCCAGTTCAGACCAGAGTGCCTTGAATGCCTTGGCAGAGTCTACAGGAACACCATTTGTCCGAGGCAGGAGACGTTTGACTGAAGTTTGCCCAAAAAGGGAAAAGAGCCCTTATAATAAAGGTATGAGTACAAACATAAGATCGAAGAATACACTAGACATGCCAGAACAACACTTGCAATCATCTCCAATCATTTGTCTCCTACCTTGCTATTTCCTTGCTTGATGTCCCATTTTTCTGTAACTATCAATTTGTCTGTCCTAAAAAGTCGAGAGATGATGTCAGTTTCAACACTAACCATACTTACAATGACCACTTACCATTTGTCCACTTACCAATTAGCCCAAATTTTGTTCCTTTCGTAGATAGACGTCCAAGTTTGGCAGCTGGTGGTTCGAATAGAAGAGACCATCACAAAATTGATGAGTCAACTATATCAGAACTTCTGGACGGACTGGACGATCACAGGTGAAAATTCTGAAAAATAACATTTGTCAATATTCTGTTATCATTGTTCAAATATTCAGTTTTAGTAAGTTTAGACATGATTTGGACAGTAATTAACTTTCCGTAGGGTAGTTCTAGTAATGGACCGAAAATCGAAAATTAAATTTTTTGCATTTCTCTACGTTTTGAAGGTTTCTGAACATTTTTAAGGGGCATATCTCAGAAACTAAATGCATGTGTGTATGTATGTGTGTGCGTGTGTTTTGTATGTCTGCATCTTTTCGTCCACGTTTTCGGGCGCACGGATAAACCGATTTGAATGATTCAAAAAAACGTTCGATTACTATTAGTATGGAGATGTCCTGATTAGTTTTTGGCAAAGGCAGGTCCAGCAGTTGGCGAGATACGGAGCAAAGAGTGCAGAAAATAGAAATGAATTTAGTATTCGATTTGAATGATCTAAAAGTACTTTCTGCTTGTATTGACAAAACAATTGCTTTTGAGGATAAAATATTATTACATCTTTTTTCATTTTCCATAAAATATTTTTGTAATTTCAAAAAATTCAAAAAATGACCCAGGCTAAGCACAGTCTAAGCGCCACTCTGGTACAAATGTTCACCCAAGTGCGTTTAGACTGTTTATGTACTGGAGCACTTTTCCATTTTTGTGAAAACTATTGAAAAATGTGAAAATGCCGCCAAGCTAAGCACAGTATAAATGAAGATGTCGCACAGAATTATTGGCAAATGTATTGAAATTTTAATTTTCTCGTCAGTAGAGTCCCTTTTGCATTAGAATTTTGATTTGCTCGTCAGTAGAGTCCCTTTTTGCTATTAACATTTTAATTTGTACGTCAGTGGAGTCCCTTTGGTACTAAAATTTTAATTTGCTCGTCAGTGGGGTTGCCATTTCTATTGACATTCTCAATTGCCCATCAGTAGAGTCCCTTTTTGTACTGAAATTTTAAAGGTGTTCGTCAGTAGAATTCCTTTTCAAATATACTCGTCGGTAGAATCCCTTCTTGTAATGACATTTTAAATTTGCTCATCAGTAGAGTTCTTTTATTTTGTTGACACCCTAATTTGCTTGTTAGTAGAGTCTCTTTTTTTTAATATTCTCGTCAGTAAAGTCTCTATTTTGTATTGACACTTCAATATGCTCATCAGGAAAGTCCCTTTTATTTTTTTTATTTTCCATAAAATATTTTTGTAATTTTGGGTCAAAAGTAATGGAGCACTTTTCCAATTTTATGAAAACTATTGAAAAATGTGAAAATGCCGCCGAGCTAAGCACAGTATAAGTGAAAAGGTCACACAGAATTGTTTGCAAATGCGTTTAGTCAGTGACTATACGGGAGCACTTTTCCAATTTTGTGTAAAGAAAAAACTATTGAAAAATGTGAAAATGTGAAAATGCCGCCAAGCTCGACACAGTATAAGTGAAAATGTCGCACATATTTATTTGCAAATGCGTTTAGACTGTGACTATACGGGAGCACTTTTTTAATTTTGTGTAACTATTTTTTTTTTTTGAAATTGAATTCGAAATTAAATGACGATTGTTAATGTTCTGGAGATAAATTGATTGATTTATGATTTACATTTGATTTGCTCAGATATAACAAACAAGATAGCAAAACTAATGAAAGTGACAGTATTTATAATGATCTATTTGAAAACATTTAATTTTTCATTGCAGTACGAGAAGTTCCAGCAATTTGCCTTAAGGCACGATGCCATACACCATTAGTTGTAATATTTTTGACTATAGTCAAACTTTTTTTTGTAGATCTTCCAATGATAGAAAGCGTTTCAAACGCTACATGGAGAACGGTTTGAATCCTTTAGAAAGACTGGAAAAAGATAGAAAGATAAGACGAGATGGCAACTTGGATAAAAACCAGGACAACGTGCCTGTGAACGATAATAAGGTAAGCAATTTCATCCAAAACTTACTAAATAATGCGTGTAAACCATCAACCATCTGTTTGTTGTTTTTCTAGATCATTATGGATCTAATAGCCCCCAAGTTGAAAAGCAAAATACCAGTTTTGGAAAATCTGCCAACTTTTCAAAGGAAGCAAAAACCTGCAAAGGCACCAATTCAAGGAGCACCTTATTACACACTTAAGAACTTGCTGAGACATAAAGAATGTGCAGAAAAACAGGTTGAATAACATAAATCTAACAAAAATAATGTTTGCATTCTACTTATTAACTTCCCATAGGGTAGTTATAGTAATGGGCCAAAAATCGAAAATGAAAATTTTTGCATTTCTCGACGGTTTGAAGGTTTCTAAACATTTTGGCGTACCTCAATCAATTTGTAATGATTGGGAAAAGAGGTTATTAGTTTTTGGCAACGACAGGTCCCGCCATTTCGAAGATACAGAACTAAATGTGCAAAAATGGCAGTTTTTGAGTGAACTAAGCGTCCTTTGATTTAAATGATCTAAAAAACTTTCTGCTTGTATTGACAAAACAATTGCTATTGGGGCTAAAAAAATATTACATCTTTTTTTATTTTCCATAAAATATTTTTGTAATTTTGGATTAAAAATTACCCAGGCTAAGCACAGTCTAAGTGCCACTTTGGTGAAAAATTGAAAATGTGAGAATGCCGCCAAGCTAAGCACAGTATAAGCGAAAATGTCGCACAGAATTATTTGCAAATGTATTGAAATTTTATTTTCTCGTCAGTAGAGTCCCTTTTTGTATTGGAATTTTGACTTGCTCGTCAGTAGAGTCCCTTTTTGCTTTTGACATTTTGATTTGTACGTCAGTAGAGTTCCTTTGGTACTAAAATTTAAATTTACTCGTTCGTGGAGTTCCCATTTCTATTGACATTCTCAATTGCCCATCATAGAGTCCCTTTTTGTACGGAAATTTTAAATTTGCTCGTCAGTAGAATTCCATTTGCATTGACATTTTTTTGCTTGTCAGTAAGGTCCCTTTTTGCTATTGACATTTTAATTTGCACGTCAGTGGAGTTCCCATTCCTATTGACATTTTCAATTGCCCATCAGTAGTATCCCTTTTTGTACTGAAATTTTAATTTTCTCGTCAGTAGAGTCCCTTTTGCATTGACATTTTAAATTTGCTCGTCAGTAGAGTTCCTTTTTGCACTTAAATATTAATTTGCTCGTCAGTAAAGTTCTTTAGTGTATTGATATTTTAATACGCTCGTCAGTAGATACACTCGTCGGTAGAATCCCTTTTTGTAATGACATTTTAAATTTGCTCATCAGTAGAGTTCCTTTATTTTGTTGACACTTTAATTTGCTTGTTAGTAGAGTCCCTTTTTTTAATATTCTCGTCAGTAAAGTCTCTATTTGTATTGACACTTCAATATGCTCATCAGTAAAGTCGCTTTTATTTTTTTCATTTTCCATAAAATAATTTTGTAATTTTGTATTAAAAATTAAAAAAAATCAAAAAATTACCCAGGCTAAACAAATGTATTACCCAAGTGCGTTTAGACTGTTTATGTATGTAGCACTTTTCCAATTTTGTGAAAACGAAAACTATTGAAAAATGTGAAAATGCCACCAAGATAAGCACAGTATAAGTGAAAATGTCGCACAGAATTGTTTGCAAATGCGTTTAGACTGTGACTATGCGGAGGACTTTTTCAATTTTGTGTAAATTAGGCAACTATTTTTTTTGAAATTGAATTCGAAATGAAATGACGATTGTTAATGTTCTGGAGATTTGCTCAGATATAACAAGATAGCAAAAACAATGAAAGTTACAGTATTTGTAATAGTATATTTGAAAACGTTTAAAATTTCTCGAACATTTCATTACGGTACGGAAAGTTCCAGCAATTTGCCTTAAGGCATGATGCCATACACCACTAGTCTATTTATCTTTTTCCCAGTGTCAACAACTAAACGACCAGCTCCAGCGAACTGCAAACATGGTAAACCGTCACCAGAAATCCCGTCCAGCCAACGACAAAATAAAAAGGCCATCGTCAACACGAAGTTTGAGCAATGGCCACACACCTAGGACCACCAATGTCCAAAATTGTCAAACTGTCAACAACCACCAAAATCAAGGACTACTAAAACTGCAAATGAATCGAATGATGGTTTCACGCCTTTAGATAATGGTGAAAGAAATGATGCTGATGGACCTAGGTGGATTGAAAAGTATTTAGAATCGAGGAAAAAAGGTAACAAATATAAATATAAATATAAATATAGACGTAAATATAAATATAAATATAAATATCTATATATATATATATATATATATATATATATACTAGCTAACCCGGCAAACGTTGTTTTGCCATAAAAAATATGCCTAAATTGATCAAAAATTAATAAAAGTGCCAAAAATCAAATATTTAATAGATTTGGACTCTGATTCTTTGACAAATAGTTAACAACTTGTTATAATTTTCAAAATTATTTGACATTTCATACTTCAAAAATTAATTCACTCGCATCATAGTTTTTTGTTTATTATACTTTTGTCATGTCATATATGTCAATAAAATTTTCTTTCAAATATTATTTATTTGTTAATAAATTAATAATTATTTTAAGTCATCAATGAATAATTATATAATTGGGAATTTGAAAAAAAAATATATATATTTATTTTTATGCGCTTTAAAACTACATTATTAAATTTATTGATATGTGAAAGAAAAAACAAAAAAAAATGTTTTTTCAATTAGTTATGAGCGTTTAAAAATTGATTAAATTCAAAAGTTAGTCATGTGACCGTTAACGGCTACCGTGCCTGTGACGTCACATTGTAATTGCAGCCACACAACAGCGCAGTGCCGTTACTCTATTAGTGCAGTTCTTACGACTATATTTTACGGAACTTGATAAACACGTGGTAAATTTTCTTTTAAAAACGATTTGTTGAAGTTAATTTAGTTCAACTATGTGTGATAAAGGATTTATAAAAGCAAATTCTGATAATGTTCCTAATATTGATATATTTATGGTAGCCGAACTTTTAAAAAATGATGTTCGGTTTAATTCTGCGGAAGTTCGAGACGCCAAGGCATTGATGTAATAAGTCTGTTAAAAAATATTATAAATCACAATATTTAAGTATTAATTTTATATTGAATTAAATTACCTAATAAATTAATTTTAGAGCATCGCGTGAAAGTTACGGCGACAAAGCTGTGGGTTATGCTCAACTTAGTCGTAAAAATGAAATTTGTATTTTAAAAGCACGTGTATCTCCAGAAAATCGAGTTCGAAGCAAAGCCTTTTTAGTTACATTAACAATTAATGAGTCAAAAATCACGCTCATCTTCGATATAATATATGTCACAAAAAACGCGTGGTACACTTTTTTGCCGAAGGGCAAAATAAACTTAAAGTGTAATGCTCAAATGCAACTGCAATTGTTAATGACAGGTAAAAGAAAGGAAATCTTTTGTGTTGCCGATCAAAACTTTGAAGACAATCAAAAAATTTATGTTAGCGTATTGATATATGATGATGCAAACACTCAAGATCTCATTAAAAAATGTATAGTATTCTGGTTCAAAAATATATACTCAAAGCTGTTCAACTCTGTACAAAGTTAATAAAGTTAAAGTCTTAATTAGTTATTATTCAATATATTTTGATGATATGATACAAATGCAATAAACGATAAAGGTATAATAAATAAATAAAATAATAAATATATGAAATATACATTTAGCCATTTCTTTTGTCATGAAAATATTCTTAAATATTCTTCTTCTTATTCTTTTAAATTTAACTTGAAATTATAGGTTTTTGTAAATTCATTAGTGCTGCTGCGATGATAACAATGAAGTCTACAACAGCGATAACATTTTACATTTGACATTTTTTTATATATTTTTGAATATTTAACAATGACAGAACGATATTATACAAAGCTCAAAGCATAGCGCATGTTCAAAGCTGTATACTACTATGATCACCCGTAACAGTATGACGTCACACGCGCTTGGCTTCGTTCGGGATTTGTCGGCGCTCTTCGGTACCGAATTCAAAACTCAAATTTTAATTTGGTATAACTTTTTAATTATTGCGAGAAAAAGAAAAAGAAAAAAACTTTGTTATAAAACTTGTATATGATCTTTCCATTAAAAAAATAAAAAAAAATTATTCAAATACCTAATTGTTAAATTCATAAGTTTGGCTAAATCAACACAGGAATATTGTGGAAATAAATATTTTTTTACATAAAGATCTAATTTTTGACATTTGCATTTTATCTCAAATTAATTAACTGCCAAAATATTTTCTTTTTGGTCAAGATTTAATATAATATGATATAATTTTTAGTTTGTCTAGCTTGTTTTTGTCAGATTCCAATGATACCTTCAGATTGTACTATTCCATTTAAGAGGTTACAATTTCCTGTAAGATTAGCATTTGCGATGACAATCAAAATATATCTTAACTGATATATTAATAATAATATTAAATTTTAATTACACAAATTTCTTTACACTCCGGTAAATAATTCCAACGCATCATAGTGTTTTGTTTATTTTAATTTTGTTTATGTCAATTTTTGTTTTAATTAAAGAATAAATTAAATTTTAGTCTAAATCAACGCAGTATCTTTATCTAAATATACAATTTTTTATATAAATATTTGTTTTTTTACATTTGCATTTAATTGAAAAGTAGTGAATGTCAATTTTATATATCCAATATGCACTAAATTTATAAATGTCAAAATATTTCCTTCTTGGTCCAAAATTAATATAATATGATAAAATTTATTTTACAATCAAGTTTTGTATCTATAATTTGCTTGGCAATATTGCCTATAACATAACTTGGAATAATTAATTTATTTGCTTCTTATTGAAGTAAGTCGTTAAACATTTTTTTGTGAAATATCAAAATTTTGTTTATGATTAATTTTAAATTCAATATGCCGCTTTTTTATTGTGATCTCTGATCTATAATGTTTTGATGAAATTTTGGTTTCCGAAATAACTTGGTAAGCTAACCAATTAAATCTAAATCGTAAATCTATTTATATAATTATTTTCATAAATATTGACAAATGACATTTAATTTTTTTTACATGTCAACATTTATTCAAATTTTTAAGCATTGATTTTTAATTAGATTTAAAACTATAAACAGTGATTTTGAATATAGCATTTCATCAAATTTGGATTTAAATGTTGGATATTTCTATATATGTACATGTTTTTGAATTTTATTTTTTGAAATGTCAAATTTTTTATTTTCAAAAATTATATATCGAAATTTCCTTAAATTTTGACATTTGTCATTTTGTTTTTTTTTTGTCATTTTCTGTCAAAATTTTTAGAAATTTATAAAAATTATATATTTATATTTCAAATTTACTTTTCAAAATTTCCTATAACCTAAGTTGGATATATATGCACACAATGAGCCAATAAAATTTAAAATCGGTTCAGTAATTTGGGCGTCCATCGCGAACCAACATCGTGACACGAGATTTATATATATATAGAATATATATATATATATATTATATATATATATATATATATATATATAAAAGAGGATCGTTTAAGTTACAACACTTATAACCCACGAACGGCTAAACCGATTTAGATGAAATTTTCCAGGCAGGTAGTTTAGAGCCAGAAGAAACACATAGGATACTTTTTATCCGTTTTTCATTCCAATTCAAAATTAATTATTTATAAACTATCCATTTAGTTTATTCAATCTATGATTCTATCAATGATTTTATCCATGACATTTACTTTCAATTGTCAACTGCCATTCGGTGTTTCTGTTTTGATACAAATATATTAATATCCATTTTTAATCACCACTTTTAAAAATTATTACGTGAATAATAAATTTTTTAATCACCACGGAAAATTATTACGAAGTGGCAAGTGAATTAATTCTGACGATGGAGAAATTTATTTCTTGAAAATGAGAATGTAATTATTTATATACCTAAGTATTTATGTATATTTGTTTATACGTATTTAAATGGAGTATTTGTGGGTTTATATTCTATATATCAGCAATAAGTATAATCATTAATAAATTAATAAAAAAAAATAATTTTGAAATATAGTTTCTTAACATAACTTCAAAATTTGTAATAAAAATGTGAATAGTTATATATTAATTGTTGTTAATTTATAATTTCTTTCTAATGGGTGACAATTTGAAATTTGTAGGGAATCAATAATAAAATTATTTCTTTTAAATAAATAATTAACAATCATAATGTTATGATAGTATGGTTGACAAATCATATTTTTCTCAAACACGGTGCTCTGAAAGAACTCATTTGTGTAACTAAATACTCAATGGTATTTATAAAACATTTTCTAGGTTATATTACTTTTTATTTATGTTATTTAAAATCAGAACCTAAATTTGGAATCGATCAAAGAACATTTTGTCGAATAACTTATTCCCAGTTATAATTTCCCAGAATTTATCGAAGAATGGATAGTAATATATGAAGGTCCGGGGTTCAAAGTTCCACGACCGAAGTGTCAAAAACCAGTAAAGCTAAAGCATTGTTTAACAAAAATATTTGAAAGTAGAGGGAAAAAAATGTATAACCAGCTGTAACCTTGATTCTTATGACTTTGCTAGCGGGAGATAAATTGTAATCTTTGAAAATCCATAATAAAAGTCTTTTCTTCCGTTGGTACTTTTTTAGCATTAGTTAAAAATGTAATTGTTTTGTGAAATACCTTTAAAATTAAAATAAGACATTGAACCTGTTTGCCACCTGGCTGTTTCAAGTTACCCCGCCTATAGGGTAAAAAGTCTAGATAACAAATTTTTGAAAGACATCAAAAAGCACATTTCTACAATGATGAAGTAGCTTGCAGTTTACTAAACGTAGTCAGATAATTGTTCGTTTGAAATGTGTCATTTGTTGTGATTTAATTGGTTTGATTTTCATAATATAATTTATATTTGCTCAAAGTGAAATTGGATCTTTGTGCCTTGCC
>NW_020539725.1:60728769-60739991 GCF_003426905.1 Ctenocephalides felis | reverse complement strand
ATAGCGTTCTTAATATTGTTGACCAGTTTGTGAGTCTCCTTGTATTTTGCAGCAGTTTGCTACGTCTTTTTGCACCATCGTTTGTTTGTACCCTGTGCCAAGTCTGTTTTGCACACAGAATATCTGCCAGGGCTGGAGGACGTTGCCTTTTGGCTGGGATAAAAAAAAATTGGTCAAAATTTTTATGAAAAATTGCAAGAAGATGAAGGTCTTGGCTAAAGGTAAGTCTAATCATTACTAGACATCACATGATCAGACTGTCCCAACAAATGATTTTTATCTATGTTTTTTACTTTCAGAGTTTCTTTACCTTCTTGGACATTAGGGGTCGGTCTGATATCTTCAACAGATGTATAGAGAGATGTTATTTTTTTGCTGGCTTCAGCAAATTCACCACGTTCTATCAACTCTACAATTGTCTTGGGTTTGGCCTGAAATGGAAACAATGTTCAAACTGGGTTGGACATCTGGTACAACAATTTGCAGTAATGATGGTAAGTAGATTTAAGAATAACCATAGATTTAATGGTGAAAATTATTAAAATATTTTAAAGACTATGATGTTGGTTTCAACATTCAACTTGTCCTTAGACCACCAGACTTGGTTTAATTTAATTTCTCACCTCATTTATTTTTGGTGGTGTTTTCGCCGTTCCTTCGCAAAGCCATTTATCCGAATTTTCTTCATTCAAATTTTTTTTGTTCATTTTCTTGTCTATTGATCTAAGATAAAAACAAATTAATCTCGGATACAATTTGTCTCCTATCTTAATACTAAATATTAATAAAAATATTTTGTTAATTGGTTTGTGTAACATGGTTTTTTTGCATAACTTTTGAAGCATTCGTGTCATATGAATGATATATAAGACAAACATGTTCAAAATTAAATTACGTACATTTGTATGTAGCATCCAATGCCCTGGAACAACTCTATGTACTTCAAATTAAATATTATAATGCTCATTTATGTATTTACTATAACGCATTGCTTATGTAAATCTTCTATAACACAAAAACCATTCGATTAGTATGAATGTGGTGTTTGAGAAATTTGTGCACGATTAAACAATAAACAATATTGCCCCTACATCAACTCAGTGTATCCATAAATTAATAATTAATTAATTAAATTCTTATAATTTTTACCTTTACAGTCATCGAGCCTGTCATCGAAAATTGTTTCACACACATAATTTCATATCGTAATCCAGAATCTATTTATAAACTTTTTTTTTTTCAAAATTTTGAACCGCTCGCCGAAAAAACTAAAATTTGCAAAAAAATGAAAAATGTATTGTTTCACGCGAATTATTTTCCACTGGACTTTTTTCAAATGACGTTGACCTAAAAATTCGAATGACGGATTTGTCATGGAATACTGAGGACGAAATTTTAGATTTTATAATAAACAAATTTATAATTTTAGATATAAACAATAATCATATTATTGTTTATTAAAGTAAAATTTATAACTTGTTGTATATAAGTGGCGTTTTGTCTTAAGGCAGGTGCCAAGAACTTTCCGAAAAACATAAAAAATCATTTATTTAATATATAAACTTGGGACTGATTTATAAGTATATCGGGTTGTTGTGAACTATTGCAAAAAATTATTTAAATTTGTACCAAAGTCAAATTTGCTTATCGCACTACATATTTTAGAAATATATTTTAAGTTTTAAAGAAAATCGCGAGTGCTTTCCATGTCTGCCGAACCTAACACAACGCTTTTTCATACGTTTTTGCTTAGGCTCGGATATGCATGGTAAGCGTTAAATGTAATAAATGAGAAATGTAAAAAATAATTTGCATAGTAATATATTATGACTTTTTGACGTAAAAAAATATGTATTTAGTATTTATTTTTTGCTTTTTGGAACTTGATATATTTTATCTTCAAGTTTTCTGACATTAATACTAATTAAATATTAGAATATTTTGATATTATATTGAAAACTATAGTATCAAAAGATATTAAAACTAGTGGTGTATTGCATCGTGGCTTAAGGCAAATTGCTGGAACTTCCCGTACCGCAATGTAATATTCAAGAAATTTTAAACGTTTTCAAATACATTATTACAAATACTGTAACTTTCATTATTTTTGCTATCTTGTTATATCTGAGCAAATCAAATGTGAATTATAAATAAATCAATGCGACATTTTCACTTATACTGTGTTTAGCTCGGTCGCATTTTCACATTTTTCAATAGTTTTCTTCTTTTCACAAAATTGGAAAAATGCTGCAGTACGTAAACAGTCTAAACGCACTTGGGTAAACATTTGTACCGGAGTGGCGCTTAGACTGTGCTTAGCCTGGGTAATTTTTTGAATTTTTAATCCAAAATTACAAAAATATTTTATGGAAAATAAAAAAAGATGTAATAATTTTTTATCTCAAAAGCAATTATTTTGTTGAAACAAGCAGAAAGTTCTTTGAATCATTCAAATCGGATGCTTAGTTCACTCAAAAACCGCATTTTTTTACACATTCAGCTTTATATCTCCAAAACAGCTAGACCTGCCTTTGCCAAAAACTAATCACCACTTTTCCCAATCATTACAAATTGAATGTTTTTATATCATTCAAATCCGATACTCCGTTCTCTCAAAAACTCGATTTCTGTTTTCTGCACTCTTTGCTCTGTATCTCCGAAACGGCCGGACCTACCTTTGCCAAAAACCTATCAACACATCTTCCTATCAATAGGAATCGAATGGTAAATGAATCATTCGAATCGGCTGATCGGTGCGCCCAAAAACGTGGATGAAAAAATACAAACACACACACACATCCATTTTTTCTGAGGTATGCCGAAATGTTCAGAAACCTTCAAAACGTCGAGAAATGCAAAAAATTTTAATTTCAATTTTTCGAACAAGATGAATCTATTTGTTCATCTATTTTTTGTTATCCAGACCTCTGATCATGTTTGATCCATAGCAACCGAAATTAATTCTAAATCAAAGCATGCTTTATTATGTTTCGTTTGTTTACGTCTGGGATTACATTTTGTTTTTATTTACAATCATAATGTCATAAGTAAAATATTTCAAATTTATTTTCCATTTTTAAAATCTAAATTATTGTTTTTGGACAAACTTTGCTTGAGCAAAAATTGTGAAAAAAAGAAAGAGCCGACGTTGAGGTAAATTGTTAATTAAAATATTTGTTGATTTCTTTATTAACCTCCCTTTATAAAAAAGGACACTACTGACTAGCAAACTTAGCCGAGATTTTCCTAAATGAAATTGTTAAAATATTATATTAAAAAGAATTATATAAAAAAGGACTCTACTGACGAGCAAACACGATTTTTATCTAAAATATTTAAAAAAAGAAACTCTACTGACGAACAAACGTTATTTTTATCTAAAAAATTAAAAAAGGGACTCTACTGACGAGTTAACTTTAATTTTTATCTAGAATATTTCAAAAAAGGAACTCTATTGACGAGCAAACTCAACTTTTATCTAAAATAAATTAAAAAAAAGAACTCTACTTTCATCTATAATATTTAAAAAAAGGGACTCTACTGACGAGCAAGCTTAATTTCGATTTAGAATGATTTGATCCATTTTTTGATTGATGATTTGAATGATCTAAAAACATTCAATTTGTAATGATTGGGAGAAGAGGTGATTAGTTTTTGGCAAAGACAGGTCCCGCCATTTCGAAGATACAGAGCTAAATGTGCAAAAAATGGCAGTTTTTGAGTGAACTAAGCGTCCTTTGGTTTGTATTGACAAAAAAAAACAATTGCTTTTGAGAATAAAAAATTATTACATCTTTTTTTATTTCCCATAAAATATTTTTGTGATTTTGGATTAAAAATTCAAAAAATGACCCAGGCTAAGCACAGTCTAAGCGCCCTTCTGGTACAAATGTTTACGCAAGTGCGTTTAGACTGTTTAAGTGCTGGAGCACTTTTCCAATTTTGTGAAAACAAAAACTATTGAAAAATGTGAAAATGCCACCAAGCTAAGCACAGTATAAGTGAAAATGTCGAACAGAATCATTTGCAAATGCGTTTAGACTGTGACTGTACGGGAGCACTTTTTCAATTTTGTGTAAATTAGACAACTATTTTTTTTTAAATTGAATTCGAAATGAAATGACGATTGTTAATGTTCTGGAGATAAATTGATTTATTTATAATTTACATTTGATTTGCTCAGATATAACAAGATAATGCAAAAATAATGAAAGTTACAGTATTTGTATTAACGTTTAAAATTTCTCGAATATTTTATTACGGCACGGAAAGTTCCAGCAATTTGCCTCAAGGCACAATGCCATACACACCATTAGTTTATATTTTGTATAAAAAATCATATTAGACTCATTATACTAAACAAATTAACTTCATTGAATTTTAACTACAGTTAAAAACAAAGCTGAAACAATATTTCTCTAGGTTACTCAATAATTTGCTTGTTAGTAGAGTCCTTTCTTAATTTCCTAAATTTATGTTTAGTTTGCTCCTCTTTTTCATTTAAAATTATTTTTAATTTGCTCGTCAGTAGAGCCCTTTTTGTAATTTTATTAGTTTGTTGTCAGTAGAATTCTTTCTTAATTTTCTAGATCGATATTTAATTTTCTTGTCAGTAGAGTTCTTTCTTAATTTTCTAGATCGATATTTAATTTTCTTGTCAGTAGAGTTCTTTCTTAATTTTTTTATTTATATTTTGAATAAGGAATTAAATTTATTATATTAAACAAATTATGTGTATCGAATTGCATAATTACAATAAAACACAAACTTGAAAAAATATTTCTCTAGATTAATAATTTGCTCGTCAGTAGAGTTCCTTCTTAATTTTGTAGATCGATTTTTAATTTGCTTATCAGTAGAGTCCTTTTTTTAATTTTATTAATTTGCTCATGCTCTGGATTGACATTTGATTTGCTCAGAAATAACAAGATAGCAAAAATAATGAAACAATTACAGTATTTGTAATAATATATTTGAAAACGTTTAAAACTTTGCGAATATTTCATTACGGTACGGGAAGTTCCAGCAATTTGCCTTAAGGCACGACGCCATACACCACTAGTTTATTCATTTTATTTTATATCAAACCTTTATTACAGATCACGATTTACCACAATGGACAACAACAACCAAAAGGAACCTTCAGAAGAAAATTCGAACCAACAGCATGATGCTTCTCAAGAAGAAAACGGCAATTCCGATCAGCGAAATAATAGTTCAAGTAGAAGTAGAAGTAGAAGTAGAAGTAGACGCAGAATTGGTCCTTTACACGAACCAATGTTGGTGTTGGTAGTGGAACCTGCGGAACCAGCACCAACAGTTGAAGGAGAAAGTCAAGTGCAAAATGTTACTAGAAGGCCTAATGTACCAGGTATAAAGGATTATATATATATATATATATATATGTATTAACAAAGTCTAATAATCGGGCATAACATCAATAAAAACATTAATTTCTTTCAAAAATTTATTTTAAATCCATACGCCTTCATTCAGTGGAACTAAAAATAAAACTAGCTGTAAGTGGAATTCTGTCTTAAGGCAATTAAGGCATCGTGCCTTGAGGCAAATTGCTGGAACTTCCCGTACCAAAAATTATTATTTTTTTAAAAACGATTAACATTTTTGAAAAAATTTTACTTCGAAAAAATAAGATTTTTTAGAAATTTTAAATTGGACAAAAAATTACTTTTTTTGAAAATAAATTTTTTAAAAAAAAAAAAATTTTAAACAATTTTTTTTATAAAAATTTTTTTTGGAAAAAATGTTATCTTCATTTTGATATATTTTGGAAGATCTGAACTTTTTTTCAAAGCAATCGTACTGCTTTAACTGCATAGAGACAAAATATAAAGCGCGTAAGCGCCGCGTCGCTGTCTGACAGAAAAACAATGGTACGGAACCCATAGGAATGTAAACAAAACTTATACTTATTGTAAAAATCTCAATAAAATATCTGATAATTTGATATGCATATGTCTAATGTCTAATGATTATTGTTGACCGCCAAATGTTATTTTTTTTTAGTTTTTTTTACTAGATCTCCGAAACCGCTAGACCTAATTTCATAAAAATTTCATCAAATCTTCATTTTGGTTATACAAGTAAAATGTTTTTTGAACTATACAAATCGAACGCTCCGTTCTCTTAAAAACTAAGTTACCGTTTTTGACCCTTTTTGCCCCATATCTTCGGAACGGCTAGAATGTTTTTTGAATTATTCAAATTGCTTTATCCGTGTTCCCGAAATCGTCGACGAAAATTTGTATCCGAACACACACATGCACGCACACACACACATACATCAATTTCTCCAAGGTATGCCAACATATTCAGAAACCTCTGAAACGTGAAGATATATAAAAATTTTCATTTTCGATTTTTTTGCGATCACTTACCCTATGGAAAGTTAATTATAAATAAATCAATTTATGATCTCCAGAACATTAACAATCGTCATTTCATTTCGAATCAAATTCCAAAAAAAAAATAGTTGCCAAATTTACACAAAATTGAAAAAGTGCTCCCGCATAGTCACAGTCTAAACGCATTTGCAAATAATTCTGTGCGACATTTTCACTTATACTGTGCTCAGTTTGGCGGCATTTTCACATTTTTCAATAATTTTCACAAATTGGAAAAGTGCTCCAGTACACAAACAGTCTAAACGCACTTGCGTAAACATTTCTACCAGAGTGGCGCTTAGACTGTGCTTAGCTTGGGTGATTTTTTGAATTTTTAGTCCAAAATTACAAAAAAATTTTGAAAAAAATTAGAAACAAAAATTTTTTTTTCCAAAATCAATTGTTTTGTTGAAAAAAGCAGAAAGTTCTTTGAATCATTTAAATCGGACGCTTAGTTCTCTCAAAAACAGCCATTTTTTTTAAATTTAGCTCTGTAACTCCGAAACCTCTGGGCCTACCTTTGCCAAAAACTAATCAGCACATCTCCCTATCAATAGGAATCGAATGTTTTTTAAACCATTCAAATCGGTTGATCCGTTCTCTCAAAAATTCGCTTTCTATTTTTTGCACTCTTTGCTCCATATCTCCGTAACGGCTGGACCTACCTTTGCCAAAAACTAATCAGCACATCTCCCTATCAATAGGAATCGAATGTTTTTTAAACCATTCAAATCGGTTGATCCGTGCGCCCGAAAACGTGGACGAAAAAACGCGGACATACAAAACACACACACACACACACACACACACACACACATCAATTTTTTCTGAGGTATGCCAAAATGTTCAGAAACCTTCAAAACGTCGAGAAATGTAAAAATTTTTGATTTCGATTTTTGGACGATTACTATAACTTACCCTACGGGAAGTTAATAGTACTTACAATTAGTTAATCTTAGTGTTGAATTGGAAAATTTTAATAATCCATGGTATCAGGATATGGTAATGCACTACACTATGTATTATAAGCATTAAACTTGTAATTACACAATATTTTCACAAAATACTGATTTGAAAAAATCACAAATGGATAGTGTGTTGTTCGTAGACTGGTTGAAGATATAATGGAGAAAGGACTTTTTTTAAAAAAATATTTTTTACCAACGAATTGCGAATCCTTTGCGCGTTGTTTTCATTGTTTTGTGAAAAATTTAGAAATACTATCTAAATAAAAGAGAGTTTGTGTCGCACAGCGCGTTAAATTCATTCCACTTATTATTGTTTTATTGCTATAAATAGTAAAAAATATAGAAGATCCTTATTAATTCTTCCTTTGAATATATTTTGTTCGAATTGTAGTACAGTCGGGTTAGAAAAGTCCATATTATGTTTTAAAGTATAAATATGCTCTGCTATCATAGTTTTGAGCTGCTTTGGATTTTTTGAATAGTTTTTATGTTTCATTAAGTACTGGCTCGTTTCTCCTATGTAAATTAATTTACAATCTAGTCTACGAACAACACATTATCCAATTGTGATTTTTTAAATTAGTATTTTGTGAAAATATTGTGTAATTGCAAGTTAATGTTTATAATACATAGTGTAGTGCATTACCATATCCTGATACCATGGATTATTAAAATCTCCCAATTTAACACTAAGATTAACTAATTGTAAGTACTATTTACTATTTTATTTTTTGTTTTCACTCCAATTCAATTGTTTTAGTTTTTAATTTTATTTTTAGTTTCCACTAAATGAAGGCTAAAATTATAGCCGAAACGTATGGCTTTAAAATAAATTTTTGAAAGAGATTCATGTTTATATTGATGTTATGCCCGATTACTAGACTTTTTTAATATATATATATATATATATATATATATATATATACTAGCTGACCCGACAGACGTCGTCCTGTCAAAAAAAATCTATCAAATCGGTTCTGATTGGTCTGTTGATCTTTTAAGGTTCTGAATCTACATCAAAAGATTTTTTATGTGCCGTCGTGCATTCATCCCAAACGATCAATAGTTGCCTCGTCTTATAGGAAGCAATATTAAAATATTGTGTCACATGCAATAACTTTTTATTCATAGGTAGATAACAAAACACTACAAACAAAACAAAAGCACACTCAGTAGAGTATAACAGAAAATGCAGGAAAAGCACCACCGGCAAGGGCGGCAAATGGACATTGACATTGATTTTTTAAATCTTATATGACTTGAAGTCAAATTCTTTAACGCCATACCAATTTTATCGCCTGCCGAAAGTAAAACAAAAGAAATAATATCGAGAAGCCGACTACGATTATTTGTATTAGTTAGAAAAGGGCTGTTTTTAGGGTTTTCCCGACGATTATTCGAATTTTTTTCGCCGTAAGAACCATCCTTGGACATTAACGAACATTTTAAAAAAAGGATTGGCCAAATCGGTGCAGGCGTTGTTGAGTTATGCGCTTACCAACACATTTTGCGATCCATTTTTATATATAAGATATATACAGGGCCGGTCCTACCTGCAATGTATGTAAAAAATGCGGGCGCACGCCTTAGGGGGCGCCAAAACAAGATTTGGATATGAAATTTATAATATAGTTTTTCAATATCATTCAAAAAATTTATACTTTCCTTGCATCTTTTACTAATGGACAACATTTTTAAAATACGTTAAAAATTTTACTTTAAAATAATAAATGGGAAAGTAAAGATGAATACATACTATTCGTCCCTACGATATCAATTAGGAGAGTTTACGATGCAATTTTGGATATTTTAAATAATGAAAATTTAATTAAAATAATCCAACATAAAGTACCAATGCTACGTTCAATAATGAAAGGATAGAATTTTGTAAATTTCTGCTTTGCGCAATAGAATAAATTGCATAAAATCCTCAAAATAAATAAATAAAATGTTTCAAAACCCAAATATTAATATTACGCAATACGCATGCGTTAGAAATAATTGAAAATTTGAGGAATATTTTTGCAAGCAATAAATAACAAATTGAAATTTTTTGAATCTGTTGAAAAGTTTGTATTGAAAATAAAAATTTTATTATGAGCACCCGCGATTGCCTCGATCTTCTGAATATTTTTAAAATCAATGTATTTTTTGCGCTTTTAGTTTACATGTATCTATTTTTGTATGCACTAAACACAGAACTATTAAAGAGTATTCTAAAAAATTAATGCAAATTTTTGTATATTTTAATGAAGAACTGTAAAAGAGTAAAAATAATAGTGGGGGAGGGGCGCTAGAAAAATAATGGCATGCGGGCGCTGAGGACCCCAGGACCGGCCCTGTATATATATATATACACTATATATATATATATATATATATATATAGTGTGTGTGTGTGTAATGATTTTCCATTAATTTCATATTTTTGTAGAACTTGATGAAAGTGTTCTGAGGCAAAATAACAGGTGCATCTACATCATGGAGCAGAAGACTTTGGAAGAAATGATTCACAACATTTTGGGCGAAGAGCAAATGGACCAAGATTGCATACCATCAATGATGATGTCGAAGAAGAAATTGAAGTCGTCGAGGGTAAGATTATTTCTATTATCATTCAAATTTAAAAGAAAAATAAAGAAACATTATAAGGAAATTGAAGATTTAATAGATAGTTTAGTTTAATAAATATTATATTGTAGTATAATGAAATAGACAAATGATATGTATATATAAAATAAGAAAATTGTCTCATAATCTCTCATACCAGATAACCCTGTCTGACTGAGATATGAAAATAATTTTATATATAAAAATGAATAGCAATATGTGTTGGTAAGCGCATAATTCAAAAACGCCTGGACCGATTTGGCCAATTCTTTTTTTAAAATGTTCGTTGAAGAAAAATCGAATAATTGCCGGGGAAACCCAAAAAACAGTCTTTTTCCTTTCCTCATACAAACGTTTTCTAACTAAAACGTAGAATAAATTTGAGCTTTATTGCTATTATATAAAGTTCATATTAAATTACAAGCACTCACTGTATACTCCTTCAAAACTATTATTCGGATTTTGATATATCTTTCTGAAGTTTGTTCAGTAAATTTTCTAGTTAGTATGTGATTATCAAATACTGGGATGTATGTGCAATATTGTAGAAAATAATGAAAAAAAAATGCAAAAAACGTCCTATAAAAACGTCCTAATAAAAACTATCATCTGCAAAAATTTCAATTTACTTATGAGCCTAGACAATATTAGAAATATGTATAATAAATTTATGATTATGAATAAGAAAAATGAATGTCTACATTATTATTGCCAAAAAGCAGCTGAGATGTGCCAGAAATTAAAATAATATAAAATACAGTATATGAATACATAGCAGATTGAATGATACACATATGAACAGGATATGACAAATTAATTTACTTAAAATATGAAATTAAGTATTAATCAGCCTATCTTTAATGCGATGCATGCGAAAAATACGAGCGCACGCCTTAGGGGGCTCCAACACAAGTTTCGGATATTAAATTTTCAATAAAGTTTTTTTTTTCAATATATAATTTCTTTGCATCTGTTACTAATCTTTCCACAATATTTTTAAAATTCGTATAAATTTTTATTTTATAACAACAAATGGGAAAGTAGCGATGAATTAATTTGCTCGTCGGTAGAGTTCTTTTTTTCCTCGTTTTGAACATTATTTTTGTTAATAAAGTTGGTTTGTTTGTCAGTAGAGTCCCTTTATATTTTATAATCAGTAAAGTCTTTCATTACGAAATTTATCTTGCTTGTCAGTAGAATCCCTGTATTTCTGTGTTAGTACGAAATTAAATTTGTTCGTT
>NW_020539725.1:60711622-60727769 GCF_003426905.1 Ctenocephalides felis | reverse complement strand
GTGAACGATAATAAGGTAAGCAATTTCATCCAAAACTTACTAAATAATGCGTGTAAACCATCAACCACCTGTTTGTTGTTTTTCTAGATCATTATGGATCTCATAGCCCCCAAGTTGAAAAGCAAAATACCAGTTTTGGAAAATCTGCCAACTTTTCAAAGGAAGCAAAAACCTGCAAAGGCACCAATTCAAGGAGCACCTATTACACACTTAAGAACTTGCTGAGACATAAAGAATGTGCAGAAAAACAGGTGAATAACATAAATCTAACAAAAATAAGTTTGCATTCTACTTATTAACTTCCCCATAGGGTAGTTATAGTAATGGGCCAAAAATCGAAAATGAAAATTTTGCATTTCTCGACGGTTTTTGAAGGTTTCTAAACATTTTGGCGTACCTCAATCAATTTGTAATGATTGGGAAAAGAGGTTATTAGTTTTTGGCAACGACAGGTCCCGCATTTCGAAGATACAGAATAAATGTGCAAAAATGGCAGTTTTTGAGTGAACTAAGCGTCCTTTGATTTAAATGATCTAAAAAAACTTTCTGCTTGTATTGACAAAACAATTGCTATTGGGGCTAAAAAAATATTACATCTTTTTTTATTTTCCATAAAATATTTTGTAATTTTGGATTAAAAATTACCCAGGCTAAGCACAGTCTAAGTGCCTCTTTGGTGAAAAATTGGAAAATGTGAGAATGCCGCCAAGCTAAGCACAGTATAAGTGAAAATGTCGCACAGAATTTAACTTCCCGTAGGGCAAGTTATAGTAATCGCAAAAAAATCGAAAAATGAAAATTTTTATATATCTTTACGTTTCAGAGGTTTCTGAACATTTTGGCATACCTTAGAAAAAATGGATGTATGTGTGTGTGTGTGTGTGTGTGTGTGTATGTGTGTGTGTTATGTGTGTGTGTATGTATGTATGTGTGTGTATGTATGTGCGGATACAAATTTTCGTCGACGATTTCGGGAACACGGATCAACCGATTTGAATAATTCAAAAAACATTCGATCCGTATTGATAAGGAGACGTGCTGATTAGTTTTTGGCAAAGGCAGGTCAGACCGTTCCGAAGATACGGGGAAAAAAGTTCCGAAACGGTAACTCAGTTTTTAAGAGAACGGAGCGTCCGATTTTAATAATTCAAAAAATATTTTATTTGTATTGACAAGATGAAGAATCGATACAACTTTCATGAAGGTAGGTCCAGCGGTTTCGGAGATATAGAGGAAAAAGTAAAAAAATGAGCCATTTGGCGGTCAAAAATGATCATTAGACATATGCACATCAAATTATCAGACATTTTATAGAGATTTTAACAATAAGTATACATTTTGTTAACATTCCTATCGGTTCCGTACCAATGCTTATGCGTTAGACAGCGACGCGGCGCTTACGCGCTTTATATTTTGTCCTATGTAGTTAAAGCAGTACGATTGCTTTGAAAAAAAAGTTCAGATCTTCCACAATATGTCAAAATAAAGAAAAAAAATTTTTTTTCAAAAAAACAAATTTTTTTAAAAAAAAAAATTTTTTTTTTAATTTTTTTTTTTTCAAAAAAAATAATTTTTTTGTACAATTTATAGTTTCTCAAAAATCTTATTTTTTCAAAGTAATTTTTTTCAAAAATGTTAATCGTTTAAAAAAAAATAATAATTTTTGGTACGGGAAGTTCCAGCAATTTGCCTTAAGGCACGATGCCCTAATTGCCTTAAGACAGAATTCCACTTACAGCTAGTTTGCAAATGGATTGAAATTTTAATTTTCTCGTCAGTAGAGTCCCTTTTTGTATTGGAATTTTGACTTGCTCGTCAGTAGAGTCGCTTTTTGCTTTTAACATTTTAATTTGTACGTCAGTAGAGTTCCTTTGGTACTAAAATTTAAATTTACTCGTTCGTGGAGTTCCCATTTCTATTGACATTCTCAATTGCCCATCAGTAGAGTCCCTTTTTGTACGGAAATTTTAAATTTGCTCGTCAATAGAATTCCATTTGCATTGACATTTTTTTGCTCGTCAGTAAGGTCCCTTTTTGCTATTGACATTTTAATTTGCACGTCAGTGGAGTTCCCATTCCTATTGACATTCTCAATTGCCCATCAGTAGAGTCCCTTTTTGTACTGAAATTTTAATTTTCTCGTCAGTAGAGTCCCTTTTGCATTGACATTTTAAATTTGCTCGTCAGTAGAGTTCCTTTTTGCACTTAAATATTAATTTGCTCGTCAGTAAAGTTCTTTAGTGTATTGATATTTTAATACGCTCGTCAGTAGAGTTCCTTTTCTAATATACTCGTCGATAGAAACCCTTTTTGTAATGACATTTTAAATTTGCTCGTCAGTAGAGTTCCTTTATTTTGTTGACACTTTAATTTGCTTGTTAGTAGAGTCTCTTTTTTTTAATATTCTCGTCAGTAAAGTCTCTATTTTGTATTGACACTTCAATATGCTCATCAGTAAAGTCGCTTTTATTTTTTTATTTTCCATAAAATAATTTTGTAATTTTGTATTAAAAATTAAAAAAAATTAAAAAATTACCCAGGCTAAACAAATGTATTACCCAAGTGCGTTTAGACTGTTTATGTATGTAGCACACTTTTCCAATTTTGTGAAAACGAAAACTATTGAAAAATGTGAAAATGCCGCTAAGATAAGCACAGTATAAGTGAAAATGTCGCACAGAATTATTTGCAAATGCGCTTAGACTGTGACTATGCGGAGGACTTTTTCAATTTTGTGTAAATTAGGCAACTATTTTTTTTGAAATTGAATTCGAAATGAAATGACGATTGTTAATGTTCTGGAGATTTGCTCAGATATAACAAGATAGCAAAAACAATGAAAGTTACAGTATTTGTAATAGTATATTTGAAAACGTTTAAAATTCCTCGAACATATCGTTACGATACGGAAAGTTCCAGCAATTTGCCTTAAGGCATGATGTCATACACCACTAGTCTATTTATCTTTTCCCCAGTGTCAACAGCTAAACGACCAGCTCCAGCGAACTGCAAACATGGTAAACCGTCACCAGAAATCCCGTCCAGCCAACGACAAAATAAAAAGGCCATCGTCAACACGAAGTTTGAGCAATGGCCACACACCTAGGACCACCAATGTCCAAAATTGTCAAACTGTCAACAACCACCAAAATCAAGGAACTACTAAAACAACAAATGGATCCAATGATGGTTTCACGCCTTTGGATAATGTTGAAAGAAATGATGCTGATGGGCCTAGGTGGATTGAAAAGTATTTAGAATCGAGGAAAAAAGGTAACAAATATAAATATAAATATAAATATAGACGTAAATATAAATATAAATATCTATATATATATATATATATATATATATATATATTATACTAGCTAACCCGGCAAACGTTGTTTTGCCATAAAAAATATGCCTAAATTGATCAAAAATTAATAAAAGTGCCAAAAATCAAATATTTAATAGATTTGGACTCTGATTCTTTGACAAATAGTTAAAAACTTGTTATAATTTTCAAAATTATTTGACATTTCATACTTCAAAAATTAATTCACTCGCATCATAGTTTTTTGTTTATTATACTTTTGTCATGTCATATATGTCAATAAAATTTTCTTTCAAATATTATTTATTTGTTAATAAATTAATAATTATCTTGTCATCAATGAATAATTATATAATTGTTAAATTCATGTTTGGCTAAATCAAAACAGGAATATTGTGGAAATAAATATTTTTTTACATAAAGATCTAATTTTTGACATTTGCATTTTATCTCAAATTAATTATAACTGCCAAATATTTTCTTTTTGGTCAAAATTTAATATAATATTTAGTTTGTCTAGCTTGTTTTTGTCAGATTCCAATGATACCTTCAGATTGTACTATTCCATTTAAGAGGTTACAATTTCCTGTAAGATTAGCATTTGCGATGACAATCAAAATATATCTTAACTGATATATTAATAATAATATTATATTTTAGTTACACAAATTTCTTTACACTCCGATAAATAATTCCAACCCATCATAGTGTTTTGTTTATTTTAATTTTGTTTATGTCAATTTTTGTTTTAATTAAAGAATAAATTAAATTTTAGTCTAAATCAACGCAGTATCTTTATCTAAATATACAATTTTTTATATAAATATTTGTTTTTTTACATTTGCATTTAATTGAAAAATAGTGAATGTCAATTTCATATATCCAATATGCACTAAATTTATAAATGTCAAAATATTTCCTTCTTGGTCCAAAATTAATATAATATGATAATATTTATTTTACAATAATGTTTTGTATATATAATTTTCTTGGCAATATTGCCTATAACATAACTTGGAATAATTAATTTATTTGCTTCTTATTGAAGTAAGTCGTTAAACATTTTTTTGTGAAATGTCACAATTTTGTTTATGATTAATTTTAAATTCAATATGCCGCTTTTTTATTGTGATCTCTGATCTATAATGTTTTGATGAAATTTTGGTTTCCGAAATAACTTGGTAAGCTAACCAATTAAATCTAAATCGTAAATCTATTTATATAATTATTTTCATAAATACTGACAAATAACATTTAATTTCTTTACATGTCAAAATTTATTCAAATTTTTAAGCATTGATTTTTAATTAGATTTAAAACTATAAACAGTGATTTTGAATATAGCATTTCATCAAATTTGGATTTAAATGTTGGATATTTCTATATATGTACATGTTTTTGAATTTTATTTTTTGAAATGTCAAATTTTTTTATTTTCAAAAATTATATATCGAAATTTCCTTAAATTTTGACATTTGTCATTTTGTTTTTTTTTTTGTCATTTTCTGTCAAAATTTTTAGAAATTTATAAAAATTATATATTTATATTTCAAATTTACTTTTCAGAATTTCCTATAACCTAAGTTGGATATATATGCACACTATGAACCAATAAAATTTAAAATCGGTTCAGTAGTTTGGGCGTCCATCGCGAACCAACATCGTAACACGAGATTTATATATATATAGATAGATATATATATATATATATATATATATATATAAAAGAGGATCGTTTAAGTTACAACACTTATAACTCACGAACGGCTGAACCGATTTAGATGAAATTTGCCAGGCAGGTAGTTTAGAGCCAGAAGAACACATAGAATACTTTTTATCCCGTTTTTCATTCCAATTCAAAATTAATTATTTATAAACTATCCATTTAGTTTATTCAATCTATGATTCTATCTATCCATGGACATTTACTTTCAATTGTCAACTGCCATTCGGTGTTTCTGTTTTGATACAAATATTATTAATATGCATTTTTAATCACCACTTTTGGAAAATTACTACGTGAATAATAAATAACCGCGGAAAATTATTACGAAGTGGCAAATAAATTAATTCTTAATAATAGCAAGCGATGCCAGATGGACGATGGAAAAATTTATTTCTTGAAAATGAGAATGTAATTATTTATATGCTTAGGTATTTATGTATATTTGTTTATACGTATTTAAATAGAGTATTTGAGGTTTTTATATTCTATATATCAGCAATAAGTATAATCATTAATAAATTAATAAAAAAAATAATTTTGAAATATAGTTTCTTAACATAACTTCAAAATTTGTAATAAAAATGTAAATATATTTACAATAATCTTATTATTGATTCCCCTACAAATTTCATATTGTCATCCATTAGAAAGAAATTATAAATTAACAACAATTAATATATAACTATAGTTATATATTAATTGTTGTTAATTTATGATTTCTTTCTAATGGATGACAATTTGAAATTTGTAGGGAATCAATAATAAAATTATTTCTTTTAAATAAATAATTAACAATTATAATGTTATGATAGTGCCATTGCCCATTCGTATAAACAGTGAAGTGAACTATAAAACTCAGTATGGTTGACAAATCATATTCTTCTCACAAACACGATGTTCTGAAAGAACTCATTTGTATAATTATATACTCATTGGTATTTATAAAGCATCCTCTAGAATATATATATTTTTAAATTTATGTTATTTAAAATCAGAACCTAAATTTTGAATCGATCGAAGGTACATTTTGTCGAATAACTTATTCCCAGTTATAATTTCCCAGAATTTATCGAAGAATGAATAGTAATATATGAAGGTACGGGGTTAAAAGTTCCACGACAAAGTGTCAAAAACCAGTAAAGCTAAAGCATTGTTTAACAACAATATTTGAAAGTAGAGGGAAAAAGATGTATAACCAGCTGTAACCTTGATTCTTATGACTTTGCTATCGGGAGATAAATTGTAATCTTTGAAAATCCATAATAGAAGTATTTTCTTCCGTTGGTAGTTTTTTAGCATTGGTTAAAAATGTAATTATTTTGTAAAATACCTTTAAAATTAAAATAAGACATTGAACCTGTTTGCCATCAGGCCGTTCCAAGTTACTCCGCCTATAGGGTAAAAAAAAAATAAATCAATAATAAATTGAATGGAATTTGTAATGACTATGTAAGTCGAAAGACCAAATAAAGAATTGGATTCGATTATAGAATAAAACCAGTTTGATTGTATTGACAAAATATAGACAAACTAATAGATTTGTTGTTTCTATAATACCTCATTGTATATAGCATTCAAACAACTCATCCTTATACACTTAAATTACTAATATTTTTGATTCTCTAGAAATTGTTTAGAATATACCTTACTTAGCAAAACAACATTTGCCGGGTCAGCTAGTATATATATAATTATAAATATAAACATAAATATAAATATAAATTGATTGATTGATGTATAATTGTGTAATTGGTGTGTACATTTTTAGGCAATGATTGCAAGAAGAAAATTGGCAAGAAAGATGGTTATACTGATGATGATGCTGTTGTCAATATGGAAGAACATGAAAGTAAGTTCCAATTGCAACAAATCCATCAACCTAATATTTGATTAATTTTGTTTTTCTAGTTCTGGTGAAAATGTTAGATCGTGCCACTTCCGACAACCAGCGTTCTCCAACCACGACTGTTGATAAGAGTTTATCAAAACCTCAATTTGAAGATAAGTTTAGTGAACCTGCCAAAGTTTTCACGGTTTTTACATCTGAGGATAAGAAAATTTGTGACAGAGGCGTCAGTTGTATTACCAAAGACAGGTACCATAAACTTGATTTTTTTAGGTTGATCAATTTAATAATCGTAATTGTTTTCAGTGACAACTTCAGCAGATTTGCTAAACCTGCATATTCCTTGAGCAAACTCAAATTACTGGAGCAACATCAAAAACTATTGAGGTACTTTTTAACAAATCATTCCCTAATGGACCGATTCGACAGCAAAACAGACCAATGTTATGGCAAGGCTATGTTATGTAAAACTTTCCATACTAAATATTGACAAAAGCCATGTGGTTGCTGTGCAGTCAGACAGTATTTCTTAGGTTACCTGTTTTCTTACCTGTGCTAAAAACCGCATAAAAATTTTTCTGGCATGACATTTTGACAGTATTCAGGATGACTCAGTAGCATAATGGTCTTGTTATTGCCTTGCCATAACATTGGTCTGTTGTAAGGCAGAATCGGCCCATGAATCACATATTAATCAATATTTTACTTAAGGGATGTGATGGTGTCCCAAGGAACTTGCACCAAGGACGTCCCTTTTATAGAACTTTCGGAGAAGGTTTCAAAAAGCGAAGGTGTCAGTCTATCCGACATGTCACCAGATCAAAGGTAAACAGATAAACATATTTTTTTTGTCATAATTTATTTTTGTGAGATAAATATATGCACTAATATTATTATTACTACAATTGTCATTTATCCAGGCAAACATATTTAGCAACAAAAGCGCAAGGTCTGTTGAACAGTTTGAAGATGCGCGGAGGATGCAACAACTGTTGTGGTAATAAACTTAAATAATAGTGCCAAATTAGGCACTAAAATATTTATTTTAATTTTTTTCAGATGCTACCTCAAGTCCAACTTCCTCAGTCGCCCCAGAAAAACCTAGTGACAAATTATGTCCCTGCAACCGACGCAGCAATTCCGAAGGAAGACAACACAAGCAGATATCATTTTGTGATGAACCATCAATTTTATTTCAACGAAAAATATCTAATGATAGTCAATTATCTGATTCGCCACAACATGATAGCAGTAGTGGGACTAGTGATAGTGTTGAAATAATGCCACAACACAACGAATGTAAATATTTATATTTATATTTATTAACTTCCCGTAGGGTAGTTATAGTAATGGACCGTAAAACGAAAATGAAAATTTTTGCATTTCTCGACGTTTTGAAGGTTTCTGAACATTTTACTGGCATAGTTCCGAAACTAAATGGATGTGTGTGTGTATTTTGTATATCCGCATTTTTTCGTCCACTTTATACTTTTGGACCAGCTAGATTTCTATTTATTTATTTATAACTTTTAAACGATTTGTCCGAGTGTTTTGTAATATTCAGCAAATTTATAGCCAATTAAATAATCCACAACTTTTATTAATAACAAAATTTTGTATCTCTTATTCTTTTACCCAAAATTTGCAATGAAAACAGGTTGTTGTTAAATTTTGGAGGTTGCATCAGTATATCTTGCTTCATACTTTTGGACCGGCTCGATTTGTATTTATTTATTTATAACTTCAAAACGAAATGCCTCACCATTTTGCAATATTCAGCAAATTTATAGCCAATTAAATTATCTACAACTTTTATTAACAACAAAAATTGGTATCTCTTGTCCTTTTATCAAAAAATTACATTTAAAAAGGTAGTTGCACTAGTGTTTTATATATCTCTCTTTCATTTTCTCAAAACAGACTCTGCATGCGACTCTATATCGCGACTTAAGAAGTTTTACTTCAAAAATAAAATTCTATTTTACTAATTTATACATCGCCAACCTAAGAAGTTTTACTTCAAAATTAAATTTTATATTACATATTATTTATTTGCGGTAAAATTTATATGTGGCCAATCTAAGAAGTTTTACTTCAAAATTTAAGTTTTATTTTACTTATTTATTTACGATAAAGTTTGTACATTTTCAACCTAAGAAGTTTTACTTCAGAAATGAAATATCAAGAAGTTTTACTTAAAAAAAATATTTTGTTTTCACTATTATTTACTTGCGATAAAATTTGTTCATTTGCTAACCTAAAAAGTTTTACTTCCAAAATAATTTTACTTATTTATTTACCTAAAATTTATCAAAAATATTTTTTTTATTTATTTACCTAAGAAGTTTTACTTCAAAAAACATTTTTTTAACTTCCCGTAGGGCCGAAAATCGAAAATGAAAATTTTTGCATTTCTCGACGTTTTAAAGGTTTCTGAACATGTTTAAAGGGCATACCTCAGAAACTGTGTTTTTTTGTATGTCCGCATTTTTAGTATTAAAATATATAATAAAACATATAATATGATATGGACTCTACTGACGAGCAAACAAATCTAGAAATAAAAAAGAGACTCTACTGACGAGCAAACTAAATCTAGAATTAAAAAAGGGACTCTACTGACGAGCAAACTAAATCTAGAATTAAAAAAGGGACTTTACTGACGAGCAAACTTAATCTAGAATTAAAAAAGGGACTCTACTGACGAGCAAACCAATCTAAATTAATAAAAGGCGAGCAAAAGCTAAAATATATAAAAGGGAACTTTACTGACGTGCAGACGAGTATTCCAGTTTGCTCGTCAGTTCATATAATGCAAAATGTCAGTTTGCTTGTCAGTAGAGTCCTTTTCATTTTCATGTCTGGTGAAATACAGTTGATGATGAAAAATACTAAATACAAAAATTCAAAAAATTACTCAGGCCAAGCACAGTCTAAGCGCCACTCTGGTACAAATGTTTACCCAAGTGTCAGTTAGACTGTTTATGTACTGGAGCAATTTTCCAATTTGGTGTAAAACGAAAACTAGTGAAAAATGTGAAAATGCCGCCAAGCTAAGCGCAGTATAAGTGAAAATGTCGCACAGAATTATTTGCAAATGCGTTTAGACTGTGACTATACGGGAGCACTTTTTCAATTTTGTGTAAATTAGGCAACTATTTTTTTGAAATTGAATTCGAAATGAAATGACGATTGTTAATGTTCTGGAGATAAATTGATTCATGATTTACATTTGATTTGCTCAGATACAACAAACAAAATAGCAAAAATAATGAAAGTTACAGTATTTGTAATAATATATTTGAAAACGTTTAAAATTTCTTGATACCGAAATTCATTACGGTACGGGAAGCTCCAGCAATTTGCCTTAAGGCACGAATAGTACACTAATAGTATTTATATTTATATTTATATCTATATTTATATTTATATCCATATTCAAATTTATATTTATTATATTTATATCTATATTTTGTTCTAATTGGATTTTTTACCTTTTAGGTCATCATTCTGGGTATAAACATCAGCACCATTCAGGATGTAATCACCATCATTCGCATGAACAAGAAACCAAGCAAACACCAAAGGCGAATTTGGAAACTGCAAGTTGTGGTGTGACTGCTTACCCAAATATTCAGGAAGCTTTGACGCAAACATCCAGAACTTGCAAAGATGATAAAGAAGTGTCTAGAAAAGGTAATGGATACTAAAAAAAAAATTGAAAAAATCTTATATAGTCGCCTTGATATTTTTTTAACACAAAAAACGGTATTCTATTTAAAAATCAATTTGGATTTCGACAAAAATGCTCAACATCGTATTCTATATACACTTTATTACATGATATTGTTCATTCTTTTGAAGATGTTATCCTTTGTAATAAGCTTGAAAAATACGACTTATTTTCATCTTATTTATCAAACAGGACTCAGTCTGTTTACTTGAGCGATGATGATGGTTCGGTAATAATATCAGACAAATTAAATATCAAATTCGGTGTTCCTCAAGGTTCAATACTTGGACCTTTCTTATTTCTTATATATATAAATGATCTTCCAAATGTTCAGATCTTTGTAAATTTATTCGTTTTGCTGATAACACTAGTATTATTGTTAAAGAAAATTCTTTGGAAGAAATAAATAACAAATTAAATTTAGTAATGGCTTCAATTGGTTTAAATCCAATAATCTTTTACTCAATAATGATAAAGCCCAAATAATGTCATTTCGTACTGTTAATAAAATTATTAATGAGATAAACTCGCTGAACGTAAATGATACTCTTTTCAATTTTTTTCTTTTTCGAAGTTTTTAGGCATACAATTGCATAAAAACTTAAATTGGGACAATCACATTGATTCTATACTAATACCTAATTTAAGGGGCACAACTAGTGTAAAATTTTCGCAAAATCAAATTTTCAATTTTTCCATATTTTGATAGGTTATACCTTTAAAAATAACATACCAAAATTTTAAATCGATATCTTAAATGGTAGTTTTTAAGTCACAGCCATTTGAAAGAGTATATATATATATATATATATATATATATATATATATATATATATATAGTATGTAGTATAACGATCATTTTATCTTTAAACGCGTTTTTCTCGAAACAGAAAAACAAATGATCCGATCACTATCAAATTTTTTTCTACATGTTCTATATATAGTTCTCCGTAAAATGAACTATCGATTTTTTTATCGGATCAAAAATCGAATTTAGGCAGTCCAAAAACGACCAAAAATTTGGGTAAAATTCGACTTTTTTTAAAAAAATTTCGTCATTTTGTCAAATTTGATTTTTTTTCTTTATCGTAGTTCATTTTCCCAAACTTACTATAATGACTGAACTAACTGTTTTTTTTCGATGTGAAAGAAAAATTTAACCCTCAGAGCGTTAATATAGTACAATATATATTAATAAGCATTTTCATACAATATATATAATATTATGGTGAAAATGTGAGGATTTTTTTACCAAATCAGGCAAAATTAAAAACAATAACTGTAACTTTCGAGAATAACTTTTACTTAACAGTTTTTTTTTCTTGATTCTCAGTGAACAAATTTGATTTTCTGTTCAGTGTTTTTTTCATTTTACACCAATTTTCAATATTTATATAAATAAATCTGCAATTCGTCAGTAAAAACCCGTTGTACTTAAAATCAAGCGATACATCAAATACTTCATTAGCTTTAGCCCAAATATTACAATCAATATGACAAATTTTGTACCATGTGCGGAAAATATATTTTGAAATTATTATATTTTATATCAATTTACATCAATTACGTAAATCTCCTATATACAATTGAATGAATCTATACTTTCTCAATTAAAAAAAAAACATAACCGTACTTAATTTTTGCTTTATTTGCCCTAATTAAAACATTATCATAATATGTCGCATCTTGTACTTTGAGATGAAATTTATATTTTGTTACTGTAATATTTTATGTAGATTCAATATTTCGAAGTTTTTAATAATAATTAATTAAATAATTTGCATTATTACATTAACTACTAAATTATGGTATTAAATTTTATCTTGGAATTACTATATTTAATATAATTTTACAAAAATCACCTTTTTTTTAGGCGGTTACACTAGTTGTGCCCCTTAACACCAACATCATATTGTCTTAAAAAATGTATATTATTTTGATTGACAATAAAACTAAGCAAAAACTAGCTGTAAGTGGAATTCTGTCTTAAGGCAATTAAGGCATCGTGCCTTAAGGCAAATTGCTGGAACTTCCCGTACCAAAAATTATTATTTTTTTAAAAACGATTAACATTTTTGAAAAAAAAATTACTTTGAAAAAATAAGATTTTTGCGAAACTATAAATTGGACAAAAAATTACTATTTTTTTGAAAAAAATTAAAAAAAAAAAAATTTTTTTTTTAATTTTTTTTTTTTTGAAAAAATTTTTTATTTTTTTATTTTGACATATTGTGGAAGATCTGAACTTTCTTTTCAAAGCAATCAATCGTACTGCTTTAACTGCATAGGGACAAAATATAAAGCGCGTAAGCGCCGCGTCGCTGTCTAAAGCATAAGCATTGGTACGGAACCCATAGGAATGTTAACAAATTGTATACTTTTTGTTAAAATCTCTATAAAATATCTGATAATTTTATGAGCATATGTCTAATGATCATTTTTGACCGCTAAATGGCTCATTTTTTTACTTTTTCCTCCATATCTCCTAAACCGCTAGACCTACCTTTATGAAAATTTTATAGATTATTCATCTTGTCAATACAAGTGAAATGTTTTTTGAATTATTCAAATCGGACGCTCCGTTCTCTTAAAAACTGAGTTGCCGTTTTCGGGACTTTTTGCCCCGTATCTCCGGAACGGCTAGACCTGCCTTCGCCAAAAACTAATCAGCACGTCTCCTTATCAATACGAATCGAATGTTTTTTGAATTATTCAAATCGGTTGATCCGTGTTTCCGAAATCGTCGACGAAAATTTGTATCCGCACATACATACACACACATACATACACACACACACACACACATACATCCATTTTTTCTAAGGTATGCCAAAATGTTCAGAAACCTCTGAAACGTAAAGATATATAAAAATTTTAATTTTTGATTTTTTTGCGATTACTATAACTTGCCCTACGGGAAGTTAAAAATGTATATTATTTTGATTGATAATAAAACTAGGCAAAAAAAAGTTTATATTTGGTTCATTATTTTAGACATGGACAATGAAGTTCGTTACGTGCCCTCAGACAGAACATTCACCATATCCGAAAGAACTTTAACATCAGACACATCTATAGATAGCAAATTGGAATCCACTAATCACAACAAACCTTGTAGTCACCATTCTGGTGAAACCAAAAGATCCAAATGTCGGCACAATATACCACATATAGATGATGAACACGAATGTCTTCAGCATTATCACCAACAAAATTTCGAAGACAGTCTTGAGCAAAACCAACAGCAATCTTACGAAATAATGAATATCGAAACCAACGATAGCACTACATTTGGTGATAAAGAAATTGTAGAAACAAGTGGCAAGATTTCAAAAACCAGTCACACATCAGCAGGGCAATGTCACATCATATCTGATATATGCAGACAAGTGAACAAACTTGGAGCGAACATAATAATAGCAACAACGTCTAATGACGTCCAAATACCCATGAGCATGGTAAAGGACTCTTCGACGAATAAAAATGTAATAAGTGCAGATAATTGCAGTATGAGCTCTAAAGACATCGATAGTTGTTGTCAGCAAAGTTCTTACCAAGATAGCGGTTTAAAGAAGACCCTGATGCTATATCTTATCAGGAGAGTACTTTTCCCTGAAAGCACTTGTTTAGAGGAAGTCGATGATAGTTGTTATGAAACTGCAAATGAAAGTAGTGTCAGTGGAAACAAGAATAAGTCTGGAAGTTGTATTTATAGTGACAGGTAATATTTTGTGTCAACTGATAGGAAAAATAATAATAATAGTCTTGGCTAGAGAATGCAATACCGGTATACCGGTATACCGAATTACCGGTAAACCACCCGATTTTTCGGCGGTATTTTTACCCCAAAAATACCGGTATTTTCGGTAATTTTACATAAGCGCTATTTGATACATAATACACTGAAGTTTAAATTTCTCGGAACAAATTTATCTTTAAATTCCATAATCGCATAAACAGCTATATCTTCAAGTGATTCAATAGGATAAACAAATGTCAAATATTATCTCAACTCGTCATTAAACTAAATATTTATTGCTTTCCAAAGGGCTTCATATCGTGTTACAATAAGTAGAATTGGACTGATAGATAATGATGTTTGTTTCATCTTATGTGAAAATGTAACCGTTTTTTAAGTGATATTTGCGCCAAAATATTTTATATCATACAGATTACCCCGGCGTAATCTTTATTTCTTTCAAACTTTATACATATTTATCATCATCAACCTTGTATTTGTTATATGTTTTTTAGATTAGTGAATGATGACACACATCAAGTGTCGAAACGTTTATTGGAATAAATAATTTTTCTATTTAATCTTTTTTAATTCAACGATTGGTCTGCAAAATGTATATATATATATATATATATATATATATATATATATCTAGTTGGCCCGGCAAAAACGTTTTACCATTTAAAATATTTCTAGGAATCTAGACTGAAATGACTAATACATAATATATAAGAATTTGTAGTAAAAGGGTGAAAATTTAAGGTCGTATGTACTTTGCAACTCGGAAATATAAAAAATTAAAATAAAGATGAATGCTTCATAAAATTCTAAGAAAAGTTTTAGTGGTAAACAGCCCTTGATAAAGAATTTTTTTGCTTGAGCTAGAAAATTTTAAAATAATAAGGAACTCTATTGACGAGCAAAATTAAAAAAGTCTCTACTAGCGAGCAAAATTTAAAAAAAGAAAATTTGAAAGGACCCTACTGACGGGCAAACTAGAATAAAAAAACAAAGAGAATCTACTGACGTTGTAGGTGAAATAATATGAAAAGGGGACTCTACTGACGAGCAAATTAGAAGAAAATTATAAAAGAAACTCGAGTCACGAGCAAACTGTTAAATAATTATGATAATTACTAAATATTTTTGCTTTCTACTACAATTATAAAATATTATTTTTCGAGAACGTTTTGAAGTTTGAAAATGCTATAGAAAAATCATATTGTTGTAAATAACAATACTCAACAATTATAATAACTTATTATTTATCTTGACAAAGTATCCGATCTTAAATTAGTGTAGAGAAATATTTTTTTAAAAATATTGGGAATTATGCTCATTTAATATATACAGTTTATTATAATACTGTAATATGGTCTTTTATGAATTTTTGGTCTTTCTTACTCATAAGTTTGTTTTTGGTGAAAGTACTCAATATAGTGATAATGAATTAATTAAATTTGCATATACTTTTGTTAAATTATTATTTAAAAAATTAAACTTATTGTTTTATTTTATTGTTTTTATTGTTTAGTTGAATATAGTTGTAGTTGTATAGGCATTTTTTTATATTTGTACTAGTAACTTTCAATTTTGTTTACGTTTGTTTAAGGTAATAAAAATACCGGTAATTTACCGGTATTCCGGTTTTAAAATAAAATGTTACCGAAATACCGGTATTGAAAATTTTCATTTTCCTGGCCATTATATTTAAATTTGTTACAGGCCAACCAGTAATAATCATCAACAAGGTATGCGGATGCAGTTGTCTGATATTTCGAGAAGTG
>NW_020539725.1:60695789-60710622 GCF_003426905.1 Ctenocephalides felis | reverse complement strand
TAGAGTTCCTTTATTTTATTGACACTTTAATTTACTCGTTGTAGAGTCCTTTTTTTTAATATTTCGTCAGTAAAGTCTCTATTTGTATGACATTTCAATATGCTCATCAGTAAAGTCCCTTTTTCTGTCAACATTTTAATTTGCTCTCAGTAGAGTTCCTTTTAATTTTCATGATATTTTGATCGTCAGTAGTTTTCTTTATCCTTTTCCTTAAATTTGCTCGCCAGCAGAGTTCTTTTTCTTCTTATATTTTAGTTTGCTCACCGGTAGAGTTTCTTTCAATTCTATTTTGCTCGTTAGTGTGGTCCCTTTTTCATTCCATTTGAAATCCCCAAAAATGTAGTCGAGTTCCCTTCTGCTTTCATTTCAGTTTGGTCATCAGTAGAGTCTCTTTTGTCATCAGAGTTAGAATTATTTGCAAGTGCGTTTAGACTGTTACTATACGGGAGCACTTTTTCAATTTCGTGTAAATTAGGGCAACTATTTTCTTTTAAAATTGAATTCGAAATTAAATGACGATTGTTAATGTTGTGGAGATAAATTGATTTATGACTTACAATTGATTTGCTAAAATTTCTCGAATATTTCATTACGGCACGGGAAGTTTCAGCAATTTGCCTTAAGGCATTATGCCATACACCACTAGTTCATGTTTAAAATACGTCGGATCGAACTGCAAACAGACAGACATTTTCACAGTTTCACTACCAAGAATATTTTATGAGGCAGAATTGCCCCATAAGAACACATTGTAATTCCTGTTCTTGTATTTATAATCTGCCAAATTTCAACATCCAAATCTTTGCATTTATTTCTCTTTATAATTTAGTAGTCCAATTCCAAAATGCACGAATGTCGAGTTCCAGTAATTCTGTATCTCAGAATCCCAAAATGCAAAAACGTAGCAGCAAATGTAGCAGTGGCAGTAGTTCACCATCTGTCAGATCCAAATCAGGGTATACAAACTTATCCGAACATTCAGTAATAAATTATGATTCATACTTGAAATTTCCAGATATATTTCTGATGATGTCATCCAGTTATCTAGAAGACAGAGTGCAAAATCCGATATTTGCAACAAACATCATGTCAGCAAATGGGCTGATCACATCGGTAGCATTTTGGGTAAGAATAAAGGATAACTGGTTAACTAAGCATTTTATTTTTTTATTTATTTATTTTAAATATATAGCCCACAGATTTCTTCCAAAAAGACTCAAAAATACAAGTATTTTACATAATGAATAACTTTTAAAATATTAGGTTGTCAAATATCTCTCTTCCGCCTTTTTGTATTATAAACCAAGAGCAAAAACGCGGAAGGGAGATATTTGACAAACTAATATATACAAAATTACAATATATAGTTATTAACATAAAATGCTTAACATAAAATTACATATTATGCAGAATGTAAACAATATTATTTTTATAAACAGAATAAGATAAAATAATGAGATATTTGAAAAAAAATAAAAAGGTTAACTTGTGCAGATGGAGATGTAAAAAAACTAATAAGTTTTTAAAGTTTGCTCGTCAGTAGAGTTCTATCTTTTTTTTGGTCAGTAGTGTTATTTTTTATCCAATATGATATTCTACTATAATAACTTCTGAAATTTCTCGTCAGTTGATTCTTTTTCTCTTTAATTTCGGTTTGGTCGTCAGTAGAGTTCTTTTTCCCTTAAATGAACTTTTAGCAGTTGTTCTCGAATTTGCTCGTCAGTAGAGTCCTTTTGTCTTTAAATGACATTCTAGACAAAAGCTAATGAGTTTTTCAAGTTTGTTCGTCAGTAGATATCCCTTTTCTTCTTACTTCAGTTTGGTCGTCAGTAGAGTTATTTCTTTTTTTTGGTCAGTAGTGTTATTTTTTATCCAATATGAAATTCTACTAATAGTTTCTGAAATTTCTCGTCAGTTGAGTTACTTTTCTCTTTTATTTCAGTTTGGTCGTCAGTAGAGTTCTTTTTTCCCTTAAATGAACTTTTAGCAGTTGTTCTCGAATTTGCTTGTCAGTAGAGTCCTTTTGTCTATAAAGGACATTTTAGACAGAAACTAATAATTTTTTTAAGTTTGCTTGTCAGTAGAATTCCGTTTTCTTCTTACTTCGGTTTGCTCGTCAGTAGAGTTCCTTCTTTTTATTATTTGATTAGGTGAAGTGTTGTGAATATCTATTTCATTATTAAGTTCGAATAATGAAATATCTATTTCATTATTAACTAAGAAAGTTAGAAGACACAAGTAAAATAGGCGAATTTAAGAGAGAATAAGTAGGATAATTGATAAATAATTGTGAACAATAAAGGATAGCTGGTTAAAAATAAGAGGACAGTCTCTTCAGAATTATTGCAAAGTTTAAATAAGAACATAATTGTACAGATAAATCGTCGTGAGGCAAGGGAAGGAATACCAAATTCTTTTAGTAAAGTGTTGTGATCAGGGTAAATGTTATATGTTTTATAATAAAGATATTTCAGAAATTTTCGCTGAATCTTCTCTATCGCATCAGAGTTGTTGATTTGATGAGGATCCTAAATAATCGAACCATATTCTAATTTTGAACGTACATTAGAATAGTACATGCAAAAAAGTGCATTGTTAGAATTGAATTGTTTACAATTTCTCAAAAGATTTATGTGCTCTATTACAAATATCAGTTATATGTTCCATGAAAAACAAATCAGAATCAAATACAACTCCTAAATCTGAAATTTTATTACATCTATCAATGCTAGCGCTTATGTGAAAAACTAAGAATCTTGCACTTTGATATATTTAAATGTAATTTGTTATAGACACACCAAGAGTGGAAAGAGTCAAGTTGAGACTGTAATAATAAGCAGTCATCAATAGAATTTATTTTGAGATATAGTTTGAGATCATCTGCAAATAATAAATGTGGACAGCTAATAAATTCAGATATGTCATTAATAAAAATAATAAATAGTAGTGGACCAAGAATGGATCCCTGAGGAACACCTGAACTGATATTTTCAATATTGCTCAAGACAAAAGAAGATAGACAAACTGTTTACGATTATGAAGATAACTCTTGAAAAAATAAATAAGTAATTTTACTAAATCATTTACCCAGGTGGTGAAGCAAGTCCAATCCATCCAGAACAAGAATACACCCTGGTGCCAACTCAAGATTATGAGTTCTACGTCCAGCAGCCTCAACACCATTACATAGATCAGAGAGATCACAACCAGATGATCCTGGAGCAGCAATTGGCTCAAAGACAAATGGAGCAGGATAGATTATTGCAGCAAGAACAAATGTTGAAGCTGGAGCGTGATCAATTGTTGCAGCAGAAATTTAGAGACGACAGGGAAAGGAGGATGTCGCCGAGTGGCGGATCACAGGTAAGAGGAGAAAAAAACTAGTGGTGTATGGCATCGTGCCTTAAGGCAAATTGCTGGAACTTCCCGTACCGTAATCAAATATTCGAGAAATTTTAAACATTTTCAAATATATTATTACAAATACTGTAACTTTCCTTTTTTTTGCTATCTTGTTTGTTATATCTGAGCAAATCAAATGTAAATTATAAATCATAAATCAATGTATCTCCAGAACATTAACAATCGTCATTTCATTTCGTATTAAATTTCAAAAAAAAAATTTTGCCTAATTTGCTAAAAAATTGAAAAAACGCTCCCGTATAGTCACAGTCTAAACGCATTTGCAAGCAATTCTTTGCGACATTTTCACTTTGACTGTGCTTAGCTTGGCGGCATTTTCACATTTTTACAAAATTGGAAAAGTGTTATATACTCCAGTACATAAACAGTCTAAACGCACTTGGGTATACATTTGTACCAGAGCGGCGCTTAGACTGTGCTTAGCCTGAGTCATTTTTTGAATATTTTTCTGAGGTATGCCAAAATGTTCAGAAACCTTCAAAACGTCGAGAAATGCAGAAATTTTTTTTTTCGATTTTCGGCCCATTACTATAACTACCCTACGGTAAGTTAAAAATTATCATCAATTTGTATCATTAACTTCACGTAGGGCAAATTATAGTAATCGCAAAAAAATCGAAAATGAAAATTTTTGCATTTCTCGACGTTTCAAAGGTTTCTGAATATTTTGACATACCTTAGGAAAAATGGATGTATGTGTGTGTGTGTGTGTGCGTGTATGTGTGTGTGTTTGGATACAAATTTTAGTCGACGATTTCGGGAACACGGATCAACCGATTTGAATAATTCAAAAAACATTCGATTCGTATTGATAAGGAGACGTACTGATTAGTTTTTGGCGAAGGCAGGTCTAGCCGTTCCGAAGATACGGGGCAAAAAGTGCCGAAAACGGTAACTCAGTTTTTAAGAGAACAGAGCGTCCGATTTTAATAATTCAAAAAACGTTTTACTTGTATTGGCAAGATGAAGAATTGATAAAATATTCATGAAGGCAGGTTTAGCGGTTTCGGAGATCTAACAAAAAAAAGTGAAAAAAATGCCATTTGGCGGTTAAAAATGATCATAGACATATGCACATCAAATTATCAGATATTTTATAGAGATTTTAACAATAAGTATGAATTTTGTTTACATTACTATGGGTTCCGTACCAATGTTTGTTCGTTAGACAGTGACGCGGCGCTTACGCGCTTTATATTTTGTCTCGATGCAGTTGAAGCAGTAGGATTGCTTTGAAAAAAAGTTCAGATCTTCCAAAATATGTCAAAATAAAGAAAACATTTTTTTTTCAAAAAAAATTTTTTTTTAAAAATTAAAAAAAAAATTTTTTTTTTCAACAAAAGTAATTTTTTGTCCAATTTATAGTTTCTCAAAAATCTAATTTTTTCGAAGTAAAATTTTTTCAAAAATGTTAATCGTTTTTAAAAAAAAAATAATTTTTGGTACGGGAAGTTGCAGCAATTTGCCTTAAGGCACGATGCCTTATTTGCCTTAAGACAGAATTCCACTTACAGCTAGTTTTTTTAATACTTTTGTTAGTTGAGGAGGTTTCCAGTGGATGATCCAACAGTATGGCAAATTTATCTAAACATGACAAGGAATGGGCTCATAGGATCACTCATCAGATTTTAAGCAATTCGCCAATCATCACTCCAACCAGCGATTCAGATTCAGCATTCGAGGTAAATAGAATAAATTGAAGGAATAAATCTATCTAATTATCCACTATTGATAATCTTTTTTTCCTTTTTTTCTAGTTACCTCCGCCAGTGTTTGGTCCACCTCCAATTGCTGCAGCAGTTACTATGGTAACTCCTGCTCAATATAATATAAGTTATACAGGAGCAGGAAATAAAAGGAGCAAATCAACGCCTCCGTCTACACCGCCGATTGGTAGAGGACAATTTTCTCCGTAAGTGATAATAAATTTATATTTTATATTTCAAGAATATATCAAGGGCAACTTTTTTGATATTGGACTTAAATGAAAATTTATTTTGCAGAAGACATACTGCTGCTGATGAGAGCAGATGTGGCAACAATGCTTGGGCAAATCATTTGCCCAGATTTTGACCAATAACATTGGACACTTACAAGTAATAAAAGATATCAGAATTATCAAAAATCAAATTAATTTAATATATAATATTTTTCTATATTAATTTCATTATATCACGTTAAGTTCAAAGACGTTTCGAGACTGTGGTTTGTTCCATCAACAATATATTTATAAAAATATATTAATTTTTAACTTCCCGTAGGGCAAAATCGCACACAAATCGAAAATAAAATTTTTGCATTTCTCCCAGTAAAGTCTTATTTATTTCATTTTATTTATTAGTTTTATTTTAGTGATTTGCTCTTTAGTAGAAGATCTTTTTATACATTGTTCCAATAGTTTGCTCGTCAGTAGAGTTCTCTTTTTGCTTTATATTTATTTTGCTCGTCAGTAGAGTCCCTTTTTATTACCATTCTTCAGTTCGGTGATTACTAGAGTCGTTTTATAATTCATTCCTACAGGTTGTTCATCAGTAGAGTCCTTTTGTAATTCGTTTCTTCAGTTTATTAATCAGTAAATTTTGGGTTAAAAATTCTAAAAATTATCCAGACTAAGCACAGTCTAAGCGCCACTCTGGTACAAATGTTTACCCGAGTGCGTTCAGACAGTTTATATACTGGACCACTTTTCTAATTTTGTCAAAGAAAACTATTGAAAAATGTGAAAATGCCGCCAAGCCAAGCACAGTATAAGTGAAAATGTCGCACAGAATTATTTGCAAATGCGTTTAGACTGTGACTATACGGGAGCACTTTTTCAATTTTGTGCAAATTAGGCAACTATTTTTTTTTGAAATTGAATTCGAAATGAAATGACGATTGTTAATGTTCTGGAGAGAAACTGATTTATAATTTGAGATTTACATTTGATTTGCCCATTGTCAGATAACAAGATAATGCAAAAATGATAAAAGTTACAGTATTTGTAATGATATATTTGAAAACGTTTAAAATTTCTCGAATATTTCATTACGGTACGGGAAGCCATATACAACTAGTTGTTTTTCGAATTCCTTTGCTTCCAGAGGATCAAATTAGTCCAAAAATAAAAAAAAATCTCTAAAAGTTGGCTCAATTGCGGACTATACAAATGTTAATATTAAGAGCTAAAACTTTTAGAGAATTCTTTTATATTAATTTGGAAGCATTTGAGACCCTGGGAGCAAAGAAATTCAAAAATGTCCATATTAAGGATCAACCTAATATATATCATATCTTTTATTTTAGGCAAGTTGCCGTTCGCCAACCGACTCCTCAGATACAAGTGCTTCGCCCAGACGAAGGGCCCGTTCGTCGAACTCATCTCGACATGACGTCATTGGCCAACATTCCTATGTCCGAACACCCACAAAAAGACCATCAACCCAGGTAAAAAATATGGCAAAGAAATCAAAAATATACCAGAAAAAAACCTGGTGAAAGCTGAATCATTTCATTAACAATAATAATTTTATTACCATTACAGTTGAATGAGGAGCAAGCAAAATGGGCAGAACATATTAGCGCAATTTTGGAAAAGGGTCTTTCACCTCCGTCGACGTGCCAAGGGACCTCCGAAGAGGAAATGACTACAACTAGCGAAAGCCTAGAATTGAGTTGTAAATAAAAATGACAATTTGTGTGTGTGTGTCAGACAAACTTTACTAATTTAGTCAACTTTCAGCTGATGCTGATCATCCAGTAGTGCACTTTGCATCTGATCCACATTCACCAAATTTGTCTGGGAGTTCTGTGAGCGTTACACAGGTAAAAAGTATAACGATGATAAAGGTAATGATAAATTTTTATTCCACATTATTGTTTGTTGTAGATTCCAAGAACATCTACCACCAAAACCAGCAGCAAAAAGCATTCTGTAGAAGTCAAAAACTTTATCTACAATGTAGAAACACCACAATTAATAAGACCTTCAGGTAAGCAACCATTTGGTTGAACATTAGGGCTTTTCCACATAATTTTTTTAAATTTTTTCTACAGCTATTGAAAGGCACAAGCCTCTGTCCAACCACCAGCGTCCTCCAATAATACACCAGTCACCTAGTTTTAATCCCAGCAATCTAAAACCATTGTCCGCCACTGATTCCATATTTAAAAACATGGCCATCAAAGATGGCCCAACGATTATGGATAAGTATGGAGGGCCCAGAAGTAGCAGTTTTGATACTGATAGTGACCAGGAAGATTTTGGGTACGTAAATGCCAGATACGATAAGTGCAAATTAGGGTTTATACAAAAACCGCCATTTCAGAAAACCGGTTTTCGAATTTTAATTTTACTAAAAAACCGGTTTTAACCGGTTGTCGAATTTTATATAGAAAATAAATTTTTGCTCGAATATTTTGTAATTTATCCGCAAATTTAGTGTAAGTTATAGCACAGTGTAAGTGAAAATGTCACACAGAATTATTTGCAAATGTATTGAAATTTTAATTTTCTCGTCAGCAGAGTCCCTTTTTGCTATTGACATTTTAATTTGTACGTCAGTAGAGTCCCCTTTTGTACTGATATTTCAAATTTGCTCGTCAGCAGAATTCCTTTTGCATTAACATTTTAAAATTGCTCGTCAGTAGAGTCCCTTCTTGTACTTAAAAATTAATTTGCTCGTCAGTAAATTTCTTTAGTGTATTGATACTTTAATACGCTCGTCAGTAGAGTTCCTTTTCTAATCTACTCGTTGGTAGAATCCCTTTTTGTAATGACATTTTAAATTTGCTCATCAGTAGAGTTTCTGTATTTTATTGACACTTTAATTTGCTTGTTAGTAGAGTTCCTCTTTTAATATTTTCGTCAGTAAAGTCTCTATTTGTATTGACATTTCAATGTGCTCATCAGTAAAGTCCCTTTTTCTGTCAACATTTTAATTTGCTCGTCAGTAGAGTTCCTTTTATATTTTTTATTTTCCATAAAATATTTCTGTAATTTTAGTTTAAAAATTCAAAAAATCACCCAGACTAAGCACATTCTAAGCGCCATTCTGGTACAAATGTTTACCCGAGTGCGTTTAGACTGTTCATGTACTAGAACACTATTTCAATTTTGTGAGAAAACAGCCAAGCTAAGCGCAGTATAAGTAAAAATGTCGCACAGAATTATTTGCAAATGCGTTTAGACTAGGGTTTATACAAAAACCGACATTACATAAAACCGGTTTTCGAATTTTAATTTTACTAGAAAAAACGGTTTTAGCCGGTTTTCGAATTTTATATAGAAAATAAATTTTTGCTCGAATAGCCTGTAATTTATTCGCAAATTTAGTGTAATTTAGAGCAGTATTTGACTGAATTTATTTATTGTTTAATTTTATAGATTGTAAACAAAATTATTTTAATTTTAATTAGTAGAACTAAAAAATAATAGTTTATCTTGATTGAACAACTTTGAAAATAATTATTCGTTATTCATGCATCATTAATATAAGACATCAAATGCTATAGAAATAATATGATTTCAAGAATCAAAACGCTTTCATCTATTTTTTACATTTGGCTATATTTGTCATTTTCCATTTATACATGAAAACCGACTTTTTTCACTAAAAAACCGGTTTTCGAATTCCATAAATTTCGCCAAAAAAAACGGTTTTTGAAAACCGACAAACCCTAGTGCAAATTGATTTAAAGTTTTTTATTTTAGAAAACATTCTCGTCCTTATACTATTTTGAGTGTCACCACTGATGTCAAGTTCAATCCGGACATTCCTTTGCAAATGCCTGAAATTCCAAGTGCATCTGTAGAATTTGATGATGATGAAGAAGAATTGAGATGTGTCAATTTTGATGAAAGCCAAGTTAGTATACAAAACAATCCAGAAATCACAATTCACCCCTTCATCCTACGTTTTTTCCTCAGGCTCAAGTCGATTTTGCGATATCCAATGTCAATATCGAGAAACACGAAATGGAGACTATTTCGACAAACAACACGTTATCAAAATTTGGCAATTTTGAACGAACTGATGTGGATGATGTTACCAGAAACTTTTGCCAAACTGCTGAGCAGATTATACAAAAATTCATGGATCAAATACTACTTATTGTCCTGCAAAACTTAATCACGACTACAAGGTAACTTCTAACTAGTTGGTATTAGTATTTAGCCTTGAGGCAAGTTTCATGAACTTCCCGATATGTGTAAATAATCGACTTAATCAATAATAAACAAATTAATTTATGAGTGATTAAAAGTATTCCGAGTGGATTTATTACACATAATTGAAAACGAACGAACACGTTAACTCGGAGTATTTTCTAAAAGGAAATTTTTACATATCAATAATTTTTATAATTGAACCAGTTTTCATAGGACGTTAATGGTTTAGTATGTTCATTAAGACAAAGTACTCTATCGTTATACCAAGTGAATCGTCTAATTTTAATTTTAACAAACGTCAAAAGAACTATTCATTTTCTCAAACTTTGATGAATTTTTAAAATTAAACTACTTATCGTAAGAATAATATTTTAGTTTTATAAGACCATGATATAAATCGCCAAAAGAAAGTTCCATAAAAATCGGCTTAATTTTTTTTCAACAGTTAATTACAAAAAAACGGCTCGGTAGATTTTCACCTAAAACTAATCAGTATCATTCCCAACTAATATCTTTCGGACAGTTTTTGATTTTTTAAAATCGATTCGGTAGTATGAGCTTAAATGTGGTCGAAAGGTTTAACACTTTTTTCCAAATTACAAAAAAACGGCTCGGCCGATCGCCGCACAAAACTGAGAAACGATAATCCTCATCGAAATACATCAAATGGTTTTTAAATTTCTGAAATCGGTTCAGCCGTTTTTGAGCAAACGTCGATGAAAGTTCTAATTTTGACAAATGTCAAAAAAACGATACCAATATTTGCAAACTTTGACGAATTTTTAAAGCTAAACCAGTTGTCTTAGGGCCGTAATATTTTAGTATGATCTAGAAGACTATGATATCTACCGTCCAAAAAAAAAATCAAAAAAATCGTCGAATTTTTTTTAAAAAAACTTTATTACAAGAAAACGGCCCGGCCGATCTCTACCAAAAACTCATCAGCACGATTCCTAACCAATATCCTGCAAACGGTTTTTGAATTTTCAAAATCGATTCAGAATTGCGGGCTAAAACGTAGACGAAAATTTTTTCTGCGATTTATAAAGAAACGGCTTGGCCGATCGTCGCACAAAACTGACAAACTATAGTGCTCATTGAGATACATTGGAATGGCTCTTAAATTTCTGAAATCGGTCCAGCCGTTTTTGAGAAAACGTCGATTTACGACAAAAAATCTGTTCACACACATACACACACATCCTTTCGCCAAATTTGGTATCAATCGATTCAGAATGGCTTGAAATTAAATCGAAAGAAGATGGTAATAGAAAATTTCAAGTTTAAGGTACTTTTAGTGTAAAATTTTGTTCTAAAAGTTAATAAACTATATATGTGAAGTTTTAGTAAATTTATTAAGATTTTCAATGGTATATAATAATTTATATGTGTTCGAATAAGTTAAAAACAAATTTCAACGCAATCTAAAAAAAGTGCATCAGATTAATAGTAATTAAATCAAAGAAAGATGGTAATGAATAAAAATTTCAAGTTTAAGGTATTTTTATTGTTAAATTTTGTTCTAAAAGTTAATAAACGGTATATACAAAGTTTTAGTAAATTTTTTAAGCTTTTTAATGGTATATAATAAATTATTAGTTTTGGAATAAGTTATAAGCAAATTTGTACTAAATCTGAAAAAAATCAAATTAGTGGTAATTGAATCAAAGGAACATGGTATTATTGAAAATTTTAAGTTGTATTTTTATTGTTAAATTTTGTTCTAAAAGTTAATAAACTGTATATACAAAGTTTTAGTAAATTTATTAAGTTGTTTAATGGTATATAATAATTTATATGAAAAAAAAAAACGTAGAGACAAATATAACGTCGAGACATAAAATTAGCGAATCGGATTTTTTTATGAAAACACAAACTTCTTCTTTGGGAAGTTCAAAAAACCTAACAAAATGGACTATTTTTATAGAATAGTGTCTATTTCCAGGATCTCGGTTTCAACGTGTGGCCAATACCTCCAAAACCGCATTTTTGTGGAAGCACTTTGATACATTCAGCAAATACTAGCAAAACTCAAAGCAACATAGATTTCAAAACAAAGGGCAACCCTAATCATCAGTATCCATGTGGTAAAGAATTGCAACTAAGGTCGCTACAAAATATCACAGATGACCTCAAAATACTAAAACATCACGAAATTTGTGCAACTGCAGACGATAATCAAAATTATCCTGAAGACCCAAGATTCATGCTTGGTCATCCTGATTTCACTAAAAATTGTGATAATATTCAACATACAACAATCCAAAAATTTTCAGGTATATCATGCAGTCCTGAAAGTTTTGAACAACGTACAGCACCACGAGATTTGTCCAAATTGCGTACAGGTATCTTCAAAAACATTTTACCATCTGATAATTCCAAACAAAAACGTCCATCTACAGGCGTTGTTGCATCTAAAAAACTAGACAATGGTCGTCCAAAATCAGTAGATTCTTCCAGAATAATTTTAGATTACAATATGACAAATGAAAACTTTGTCAACAACAAACCTTCAGTTCACAAAAACTTATCGGTGCAAAGTTTTATCAGAAAAGAAGTCAACAAAGTGTTGTCCACGAGAAGTTTACCAGCACCCGGCGACTCTTTAAAAAATTTAGCAAAAGCTTCTGATACATCAAATTCGACGAATAGACAATTCTTGGCAACATCTTGCGAATTTTCATCAATAGATACGTCTAATTGTACTATAAATTCAACGAGAATCACTGAAAACTTTTTGCCAACTAAAGGAAAGTTTAGTACAATCAGAGATGAAGATGTCGAAGCATCTTCTGAGGAGTTGGTGGAACTGAAATATGAAGACGTTGATTCAAAAATTCCAAAAGGTAAGATAAATGACACATTACTAGATATTAGGGTTTATACAAAAACCGACATTTCACAAAACCGGTTTTCGAATTTTCATTTTACTAAAAAACCGGTTTTCGAATTTTATATAGAAAATAAATTTTTGCTCGAATATTCTGTAATTTATCCGCAAATTTAGTGTAATTTAGAGCAAATTTGATTGAATTTATTTATTGTTCAATTTAGTAAACAAAATTATTTTAATTTTAATTAGTAGAACTAAAAAATAATAGTTTATCTTGATTAAATAACTTTGAAAATAATTATTCGTTATTCATGCATCATTTTCACATATAAGAATGAAAATATTGTTATGATAGTGAAAGGAAAGTTTTCGACTAAATAAAAATAATACATTTTTATATAAGAATGCATTAAATTAAAAAAAAACTTAAAAAATAGATACATGTTGATACATACTTGTTAATATCAATTTTAGTTTTAAAAACAATTAAGCTAAAAAAACGATAAGAATAAAATCTTCCGAGGGCTCGTCGGCTTCTAAAAACCGGTTTTTTGACAAAAATTATGAAATTCGAAAACCGGTTTTTAGCGGAAAAAATCGGTTTTACTGTATAAATGAAAAATGACAAATATACTAGATATCTTTTATCGGTTCGATAAAATTTGAAGTCTAAGTCATATCAGTCTGCTATTGTTCCCAGAAAGGTTCTGTATCATCTTTTGTCTAATGTATATATTAATTTAGGCTATTTTATCAATTTATATATTAATTTAGATCAATGCGACTTTTTGTTGAAAGAGTGAATTGCTCTACTCAAATTTGAAAAAAAGAGTTTTTAGCCATAGAAGCCACAAATAAAAGAACAAAATTTACAGAATTATTATATCAAACTTTTGTTCAGTTGCAAATGAGAGAGTATTTTTTATTTCAAAAAATTTAGTGAGTAAACAAAAGACGCTTCTAAATAATAAATTTATAGGCGTGCTCAGCTTTTAGCAATCATATTTCATTAAACTAAAAAATAATTAAATATTTGAAATTAATTAATCAAAATTGCTTAGAATATAATAAACTCGGGGTTTTGTTTAATTGTTTTTAGAATTAAAATTGATATTTATTTAAAAGTTAAAAGTTTTTTATTTGAAAATGTATTATTTTTATTTATTCAAACTCTTTTATTTAACTACCATAAAAATATTTATATTCTGTATGTGAAAATGATGCATGAAGAGCAAATAATCCTTTTAATCTACATCAACTATTATTTCTTTGTTCTACTAATCAAAATTAAAATATTTTTTTACTATGCATAAAATTGAACATTAAATACATTCAGTCAAAAACTGCTTTAAATAACACTAAATTTGCCGATATTTTTTTGTTATTACAGAATATTGGAGCAAAAATTGATTTTTTATATAAAATTCTAAAACCGTATAAAACCGGTTTTCTGGGAAATTTAAAATTCGAAAACCGGTTTTCTGAAATGTCGGTTTTTGTATAAACCCTAGTAATAATTAGGGTTTATACAAAAACCGATTTTCGAATTTTAATTTTACTAAAAAACCGGTTTTAGCCGGTTTTCCAATTTTTTATATGAGAAGTAAAATTTTTGCTTGAATATTCTGTAATTTATCCGCAAATTTAGTGTGATTTAGAGTAGTATTTGACTGAAAATATTTATTGTTTAATTTTATGGATAATAAACAAAATTATTTTAATTTTAATTTGCAGAACTAAAGATTAATAGTTTATCTTGATTAAATAACTTTGAAAATAATCATTCGTTATTCATGCATCATTTTCACATATAAGAATGAAAATATTTTTATGATAGTGAAAGGAAAGTTTTCGAATAAATAAAAATAATACATTTCTCAATAAAAAAATTCATTAAATTTAAAGGAAAATAGATACATGTTGATACACACTTGTCAATATCAATATTAGTTTTAAGCTAAACTCGTATATTGACTGTTCCGAGCAATTTTAATTAATTAATTCTGAACATTCTAATTGTTTTTTGTTTAATAAAATATGATTTCAAAAAAACTGAGAACGTCTATCAAATTGCTACTTAGACATGACCTTTATTGTTTCTAACATAGCTTTCTGAAGTAAAAAATACTCTCATACTTACGACCAATTATGCTTAATTGTTTTTATAGCCTGATATAATAATTCTAAGTTTTTCGTTCTTTATTTTGTAGCTTCTAGGGTTTAAAACTCTTTTTTTTTAGTTTGAGTAGAGGAAGTTACTTCTTCAAGAAGAAGTCACACTGATTTAAATTAATATATACACTGGTATAAAAATCTAAATTAATATGAACAAAACCTTTCTGGGAACCATTGCAGACTGATAAGATATCGAATGCTATTGAAACGATATGTTTTAAGAATCAAAACGCTTTCATCTATCTTTTAAATTT